>NC_136899.1:23904516-23974516 GCF_949152265.1 Phoxinus phoxinus | reverse complement strand
TGAGTGAGTATGTGTGTGTGAGTAAGTGAGTGAGTATGTGTGTGTGAGCGTGTGTGTGAGCGAGTGAGTGAGTGAGCATGTGTGTGTTTGTGTGTGTGAGCGAGTGAGTGAGTGATTATGTGTGTGAGTGAGTGAGTATGTGTGTGAGCGAGTGAGTGAGTGAGTGAGCATGTGTGTGTTTGTGTGTGTGAGCGAGTGAGTGAGTGAGTATGTGTGTGAGCGAGCGAGTGAGTGAGTGAGCATGTGTGTGTTTGTGTGTGTGAGCGAGTAAGTGAGTGAGTGAGCATGTGTGTGTTTGTGTGTGTGAGCGAGTGAGTGAGAGACGGCACGTGATGGCTGGTCGGAAAGCAACGTGTAGTCTGACATGTTTCTTGTCCACAACACTGAGACACACGACACGTCAGATCGCTTAATCTGACACAGTGACTATCGTAACAGACCAAAAAATTGTGTAATCTGAACCAGAGATAAGACGAAGTGTGTGGCATTTTTTCTATGTCAAAATCAATGGGGTTTGGGACGGTATCTGTTTGTTCGACCAATATTTGGCACTTTTGTGATGCTAGAAATGACACACTTCACCTTTAAGGACATCAGATCATTGGCCTCACCTCAGGACCAGTGATGTGCATCATACCAGACACCGCAGACGCAATGGAGTCATATCCAGGCTTGTGTGACTCTGGGCCCGTCTGTCCATATCCTGAATAAATTAACAGACGTTGTTAGTGATTATGTGTGTGAATGATTATCAGATGGAAATGTGCATGCAGCTCACAGTTTTGTGTAACATGAGCATGTCAGCGCTACACTCTCCAGCACACTCTGCTGCCAGTAGGGCTTGATTTGGGCCCGTGTGTGGCTCTTAGAAATCCCTACAGCTGAGCACACACGTCCAGAGAGAATGTGGGCAAAGACCCGATTACATTTCTATTATCATCAGAGAAGTCAGATTCATTCGGTTCTAGGAACTCCACCATAGTTCTAAGACTTGGACTCACTGGAGGTAAACATCCATGGATGTGTTTATTTCCCTGGCAGAGGTAAGGGTGGCTTAAGGAAAATCTGTCATGCCTTAGTATGCCTTCTAGCCAGTGTGTGCAAATACAGTTCATAAACTAGTATCACTTCGTAACATTACACATCTCTCTTGGCTTTAATTAGTGGAGTTTGCTAAGGCAACCATCACTATTATTATTGCTCATACTCAAGTTTAAGTATGTATATATTGTAGTGTGTATATATATATATTATGTGAGGATGTGCGCACAGATAACAGCGTGCAAGTCCAGATTTTTGAGTCCAGATCTCCTTCCGTGTATAAAATAGTTTGAATATGTAAATTGGTAAGACAAAACACATCCAAATGATAAACGTTCACTCTATGATGGTAAAACTTAGCAGTTAATCCACGAATCACAGGCGTGCCGAACCGTGGGGCCTGGTCCATACGGATCAACTGGGATTGTTCCACCAGTAATAACTAATGAACACACTCACCGTCATGATTGCTATCTTACCAGAGATGGAGAAAAGTGCTACTCCAGTAAGTACTAAACGTGTCCCTGTCCCCAAAAATGCTTCCTTCCACGGTTTCTGCTGCGCATTGTTTATTTTTTACCACGCATGCGCACTTGCTCACCAGTTATGAGCACCCCTGATTATTAACAATTTGTGCTATACAGTAAAAAAAAAAATCCTGTTAAATTTACAGTAAAAAAACTGCCATTTGTGGTTGCCAGAAAATCACCTTAAGGCGAGACACTACAGGTGAATAGGGTAAAATTTAGAAGATATCACCATGAAACCGTGAAACTTCCTCAGTTGATTACTTACACAAGTATATAAAAAAAAATTATTACAAGTTTTTGACATTTGTATGTTTAATTATGCAAATTAGGCATTATCTCATTAAATATGCACAATTTTTGCATATATTTTCAGGAGATAGATCTGAACATATGATAAAGCCAGGTGCAAAATTACTTTTTCTTTTTGTTTACACACAAGATGAAAAAAGAATTTCACAGGGATTTCAGGATATATGCTTTCATTACCTAGGAAATCTAAATATACTGTCCATAGCCTTAACAAATCAATTTTCTACATATTTTTTATTATTAAAATGTCACATAAATCAGGCCAGGAATGATTTATTAACAAATCCCTCTGAACATATCTGCAGAATACTGCTAAGTGTATAACTGGAAAGTTTGGTGTACATCGGTGCTACATCGGCTGAGATGTTTCTACTGGAGGATGACAAAAAACAAATTTTGAGAAAAAGGCATTTAAAGATTTGTAATGTAAAAAATCATACTTTTTTAGTAGAAACAACTATTTACTGACACAATATCTTAAAAAATCATTAGCAACAACAATTCAAACCACCTAAATCACATCAAAACGTATAAACACAGCATTTATGGCCTTCAACTGAACAGAAAAACAGCCAAAAACACACATCTAAATGTCAGAGCGCGTCACGTGATGCTTCTGAACCAATCACGTTGTCAGAAATTGCTATCAGCCAATGAGATTTCGCTTTTAGAGTTAAATGCCCATTGTACTTTCACGATTGGTTGCTGATAAAAAAGGAAATGACCATATTTGGATCCAACAGCATTGTAAAGGAGAGAGAGAGAGCTTTCCAACAGTGTGTGTGTGATGACAGTGCAGAGAGAGATCGCGGAGCAGCGGATGATTTACAACGCCAACTTTTAAAGAATTTAGGAGAAATCTACAGATGCAAACAGACAAAGTGTAGTAAAATAAAGACCTAAATGTGTATTTTGGACTTTTTTTTCACCACAAGTCTGAAAGAAGATGTTATTGAAGACAAATAGCCCAAAGTCTCAAAATTGACCAGTGAAAGAAAAGGTTTTTGCCTGCTGTCTAACCTTAAAAAATATTGTAACAATGTTATTGTGGGATTCCTATTTCATTAACTGATATACCAATCTTTTTAGCATAAAAATTCTGCGTTTAACTTCACATGTACTGATAAGTTAACCACCATAATAATAAAGGTGTTAAAATAGAAAACCACATGATGAACCAGAGTTCATCGTAAGAGGCCGGTCCATAAAACATACACACAAAGCACCATCACTTTTTATCCCGATGGTTACCACAATTGTTAACAATACCCGGTGAATTCAAGTATAATTTATGTTTTTCTGTGATTGTGTTTATTGTTGTTGTTTGATTAATATATTTGTTGTTACTGCTGGCTGTAATCTAAATTGCCCCTCGGGGATAATAAAGTTACCTTGACCTTGACCTTGATCAGGTCACATGACCCTTAAATAATGTAATTAACATTACATAACAGAAAATGTACAAACTGCTAAAATAATTATTTATACAAAATATCATGTGTGATGTGTCACACAGAGACTTTGAGGAATGTTCTTTTACTGTTTTCACCATAAACTATATATGGTAATTCAGTTAAAACTTGCAAAATAAATTATGATACTTTTCAGATAAATTACATGTAATGTTAAAACATTTAGAATTGTTTATTGTATATGGTAATTGTATAAAGGTAACATACATTTAGCCATTTACCAGGTAAACAACGACCCAAAATACCCTAGCAACCACCTATCAATGCCATAGAAACCACTGACAACACCCTAGCAACAGCTTAGCAACATGCTGAAACCACTCTAGCGGCTGCATAGCAATGCCCCGGCCGCCACTCACACCTGTGGGAGAGAGTTGTATACAAGCGCTCACATTCTCTTCAGGAAAGAAAAAAAATCAGTTATATTAGATATTTATCTATAAAAATGTGTTTCCAAGAGAAAGTTATCATTGTAAAGATCTAACAGTGGGCCTGCACTTCCTAAAAAGAAGAAGAAAAGGATTCAACGTACAGTTGTGTTTTTGAATTCACGCCAGACAAACATACAGTTTATATTACAAAAATAAAAATCGTTATTTATTTGCAGCCAAAATGTTGAGTTGTGTCATTATAACATCACAGAACTTCAGATGTAACACGTAAGCAATAAGGTACGAGAGGCTGAAGTGACTTATTCACGATAGAGCACTAGCCTCTCGTACCTTATTGCTTTTATAAAACGGTTACCACACAATACAACTATTAAAGCTGAAAAATATGTATCTATGCAAGTTTCATGAAGTAAAATCACTAAAAGCCTTCCTTCCGCTGGAAAAAAATAGTCCCTGACTGTAAACAGAAGTTAACTTACATACATTATTTCGTCTTTATGAGCGAGTCAGTCGGTAGAGAAGACTTTTACATTGAAAGGACTCAAACTTGATCACGGAGAAGGAAGACGACACTGACAGATGACTATGGGCTCGGGAAAACCCCTTAACTGTTAAAAGGACAAGATATCACAGCGGACATTCAAACAGATTTATTTTTTAATGAATATATAGGACTGACCTGAAGGAAAATGCTGTATCTACTGTAAATGCAGGTACACTCGCTTACTCGATCTCTCACAATACTCTACTATAGCTTCAGTGAACAATATCGATGAGATCAAACGTGTTTAAGTTGCTAAGAGCGGTTGCTATGGGTGTTGTGTAGTGATACATATAACGTTGGGTGAAGCGGTCACAGCCGTGTTTTATCGTGAATAAAACAAAGCTATTGGCCAATCAGAATCAAGGATTAACCGTTTTATAACCTTTTTTATAGCACACTACATTCATAACGTCTCTTTTACTGATGCTACAACCACCACAAAAAGGGACACAACGATATTTGGAAGACAAGTAAACAAAGAACAAACATCTCCATAATTACCCTTTCTGCCAGGCATAACCACACCAATATTAACAGAATTCTGAGAAATGTTTAGAGAACATTTTCTAAAAAAAATAATGTGAAAAACGCCAGAGCTCTGTGGCTGTTTTAGCACATTGTAAATTATTTCTAGGGCGTCAGAATCCTCTGAAAAGTATAAACACTGACGCTGACAAAACATTGTTCTGCTTGTTTGAGAATCCTGACCAGCCCTGCACAGCAACAGCTCAACCAATGGCATGATTAGGGGGTGGGGCTATCTTTTTATCTGACCAATGGCGGAGGGGCAGAGTGTTTGTGAAACTTGTATGAAAACAGTCAGGATTTTTGCCATTCTGTTCGCAGAAATTACGCACTTTATCTTTAAATTTGACATAAAATGAAAATTCACCCTATTTAATACTACTAAATAGATGTTATTAATCGGTTACATCCACCAGCTTGATGGTGCCCTTGATTTCCACCATTCCATCATGAACTACATTTCCCATAAACCTTTGCCCGGACTCATAATTTTCTGATTACTCCCACCTGTTCTCCATAACTCTTGTTAACTCTGCCGATATAAGCCTTGTTTATTTAGGGGCTGTTTACACGAAACCGCTTACAACTAAAAACGTAAAACTTTTTATGCGTTATGGCTGTCCGTTTACACGACAACGGCGTTGTTACGGAATTGTGTGTGTGTGTGTGTGTGTGTGTGTGTGTGTGTGTGTGTGTGTGTGTGTGTGTGTGTGTGTGTGTGTGTGTGTGTGATTTGTTAGGGGTGGGCAGATCGAGGCTTCGTGACACACTGAAACACTGAAAGTTGAAGCAAATGTGCCGTATTGTGTCGAGGCTTCGAAACAGATCTTCCAGTGAAACAACTTCTCCAATCATTTAGTCCGCTTAAACCCCGCCCCTGCAAGCTTGCATACATCAAACTCCGCCCACACATCAAAATCCTGCAACTGATGCATTGAAACAAATCCAAGTCCCACATTTTCTTATTTCAATAATCTGTTTCAATGGAATCTATGTCACAAAAGTATTGGTGATATTTAGGTTTCATTGCGACATTTAGAAACTATAAAAGGAAAGAAAACCCCCCAAAAAAAAAATCTTCAGATTAAGCAAATTATGAAACTAAACATTGCTTTCAAAAGAAAACCGCTTCCTGTTGCCCAAATACTTGAATGAGAAAGCAAAACTAATGGTGATCTGTATTTTAGCAATTATTCAGCAAAATTAGAAAACTGGTTTCTAAGAGAATTCACAAAATCAATGTTAAATCAGCATTAGTGCTGGATTAACTCGTCAAACAGCCCACGTTTCTCACTGCCAGCTTTGACACAATGTGAAAGGCATCCGATGGCAAACCTCCACACATTTGGGTGTGGGGGTCTATCTAATGAAGGACACATGCTGAAAATAACTTGCGTTCTCAGACGCCACTTAATCCCCTTTAATTTGCGGTAAAGAAATTAAACGCACCAATAATAAAACGAAAAGGGGAGCTTTGTCGCTTCTGTGGAGCGCCATTGAGACCTCAAACCTCTCCAGAGGAACAGGAGTCTGTGGTTCATGTTCTCCATACACATCAGTGTCACCCAACCTGATTATTCCACGTTAACCAGACTAGACATTGCGTGTCTCGCCCTAAAATGTGCATTCCCTATCTGCATGGACAATAATAGACATGATGTACTCTTGATAAAAACAGTGTGAAATTTAAACCACCTTTTTTATTATACAGTTCACATGGGAACATGGAAAAACTGAATACATCTGAAGGGTATTCCGGTGTTTCTGTTTGTTGCTGACATGTCGAGTGATGTGTTTACCATTCTGTTGAATATACTCTCCACTTATAGACATTATGGTTTAAAGGAAAGACTGCATGGTTTTGCTTAAAAAGTGGAATTGATAGAACAAGAGAAGCCAGATGAGAAAATCCAAATACTTTTTTGTCAACTGGCTTTAGATGAGGTAAAAAAATAAATAAAAAAATCAGAGACAGTGTGTACTAGACATTAAAATCAAAGCACAATGTTCTTCTGGGGCATCCAAAAAACCAAATGACTCAGAAATAAAAAACAAAATCCAAAAAACATCAAAAAACACAAATGTTAATTTTGTTGACGAAAGGACGAGTATTTCAAGCATACGATGAGCACACTTACTTTAACACTGCAAGAAGAAAAACAGACGTGAATATTAAACGCTCTCGGGTCAGATGTTGGTCATCGTTACGCCAGCTATGGCAAATACTGGGGTTCCTGACAATGCGGAGGTCAACATCTGATTAATCTCATATATGTATATGTATAGGATTTATTTTTTTTGTAGCACTAGGCGAATTATGTCTCGTATCAAAGACATTTCTAGTCAGCCAAGTCATGGATTTAAGCCTCCTCGGGGATTTGCATGAGCAATCACAATGTATAGGTTACGCAGTGCCGTTTCCTGATGAAATCGGGCCGAAATAATACAAAAATGGGTCACTCCCAAATTGCTACTGGACCACAATTTTGCCCCCTCAGGACTGAAGCAATAAACCAAAGGATGTCAATAAATCAACTGACAACATGCCACTGCAAGGCCCATTACAGAACTGCTACAGCATTGTGAGATACAAACCAGCCATAAATGAATGGCTTCCCTTATTCCTGATTGGGGTGTCTAATTAAACACGGTTCATGTGGTGGGGCAGGAGACTGGTCATGAGATTTTCTTAACGCAAAGATGTAAAGGCTTCAACAAGAGGGCCACAGCAGACCTAATGCTGAATCCAACATTCCCAATCTAACACATATAAATATCAATCCACATAAACATATACTGTATATATAGTTTAGATATAATAGCTTAATAGCTACAATATGTCTTTTTTCGCCGCTAGGGGTCGCTAACCTCTTACAATAACACAGGCGTAGGTTGATGACGCATAAGTGGAATTATGGAACTTGTCGCCATGCCGATGGATCTAATAATGTTTGTGGATGAGTGAATACATTGATGTGTTCATCATGACTGTGGTGTGAAGCAGGCGCGAGTGCTAATGAGAGACAGATATCAGCGCCACACGCGAGTCCCGCGGATATAAAGGAATAAGGACATTTAATTTCTACCGAACTATCCACAAGTGCTGAATTACTCACACAGGACAGTTTATTAGACGTATGAAACTTGTGAGGTAACGCAGCGCTGTCTCACTCGCTCTACACTATCACACTAAACTGCATTTGAGTGTGTGAAAGTTATAATGTTATTCTGTGTGTAAGTTTGTTGTCTGTATGAGGCTAGCAGTAAGATAGATCAACATTAGAATAACATACTGATCATATTCTAACATTTCATCATGTTGAGCTATTTAACATTGATTAGTTGTATGTACATTTGCTCACCTGTCTAATAAAGTATATACAATTGGCGTCTCTGTCGAGTCGAAGTTAGTCGCGGACGCTAGCTCGTCCCGGCGTCTCAAACGCCACGCTGATATTGATCCTCGCTTTAGTTCTCCTTTTGTCACAAAGTCTGCTTGCCATGCTCCATAATGTTTGAACGACGTTACGCAGTTGTCCACGTCTGTCGCCATGGTTACTATGGCATTACGAGCAGCAACCAGCGATAACGCGGATATTACGTCATCGACAGGCGACAAGTGAACAGGGACGAGCCATTATTTATAATTTAAATTTCTCTGAAATTAAAAATCTATGGGAACATTTGGGATATTGTAAGTACACAACTGCAGGAAATGTATCACACGGTGCAAGTGAATTTTGGATTACAAATAGTTACATATAGTAGCTTTAACCCTCTGGTGTTCTTCTGTCATTAGACAAATAAATGACATCTTGTTTGTTTGTGTTGAAATTTTTTACTTCTTCAGAATGGTACAACAATTTGGTAAAGGATTTGGCACTTTCAATGTGAACACAAAAAAAAATAATTAATTTTGCTTTGCGAAACGACTTTCATCTAGAGAAGGCGTTTGGTACTGCAGCCAAACTAAATCTTACTGAAAGCTCTTTTTAAGATATCAAACTCAAATTTGAAACTTAACTTGTTTGGATGTATGGCTTTGATTTTCTCACATTTTTATAGTAAAACATGTTTTGAAAATATATTTATTTCATATAAAAAATGTAAATAGTATTTTTGTAAAAAAATACATATAACAATACAGTTAAACTTCTATAACTTAGTTCACTTTCTTTCACTTCAGCAACAATGTGTATCTTAATCTTTAATAAAGTATCTTTTTAAAAAAGAGATCAAACTTGAGTCTGAGCTACAAAGAATCCAAGACAGATTTAGTTAAAAATGTCATTATGCTCAAAACGTGAATGAATGGATTATAACTGCTGCATAAATATAATTTAGTACCATAAAATCCCCTAAAAATACAAACCATTAAATAAAAAAACCTTATCAAACTAAAATACAGTACATTCGTTTAATTTAAATAAAAAAAGGATCGCCAGATTAAGGAAATGTGTTTTAAAATAGCTACTCTTCATGCTATGGTTTCTAATCTCTAATAACTATAGTTTATCTCCCCCAAGGAACATTGCATTATGGTCTTTACTGCCTTAAGTAATCCGGCCTTACAAATTTTTAACCTCGGGTCAACACAAGTTAAGACAGATGTTCACAGTTAGACTTCTTATTTTTACAAAAAGTAATGTCCCAATGTTTAGTCAAACAGACATGGCTTCAGTTTGATAAAAACATGACACATGAACATCATATCTACAGTAAATATAGAACAAATAAAGTGTTGCCTAAATCTAATTGAGAGGGAAATGATCACTTTGGATCAACGGTGCAGCTTTAATTTGATAGAGTTGGAGATTATGGTTGCAGGGATTCTCTGGAGAATGGATGTGAGTGGTCTCATCATCTTTAATACTGATATCCACAGGTTTAAGAGTCAGCGAAACACACAGAAGGCACGATGACGACGATCAACTAAAGAGGCTTGTCCTAAAAATCCCTGTCAAGTGAACATTTGAGTCTGATAAATCAATTTGCACTTGTTGAAACTAAGCATTCCAGACTGATTTCACACTCAAGAAGAAAGTGAAAAATCCTTTCAGAAGGGGAAAATTAAACGATACAGGATGAGCACAGTAAATCACTCCAATTTAACTGTCCGGCATCCACAATTTAATGCGGTCTTGTGGGTTACGCCTCCAGGTCTTTATAAGCAGCGCGAGACATGGGAATTTGGCTGTGATTTGCGATCTTACAGAGAACAGCTGAAAAAAAAATGCAGTCTTTGAGTTCACTTCATCGTCAACCACAAGAGATGCCACTGAAGTGTCGACACGATGTAACAACTTGCATGAAATGTAGGAGCAATGCAAACATCAGACTACCGTTTGCGTGTGGATAGACGTTATCATTTTACTTTCATTTAAACAAAAACAGACATTTCTCACTCGTTCTAAAACAGTATTAAATCCAGATGCATCTTGTAGTAAAAAATATATACATACTAAAAAAAAAAAAACGTTTTTTTTTTTACAGCCCTGACGAGGGTTTATGAAAGGCAGCGCACGAGAGATGTGTAACCGGCTACAGAAATGCTGATTTCCCTCTCCTTATCAAGTGCGAGTTGACTGCGGGATTTATGGGTGCCTGACACGTGAAACCAATCACCGAAGCAGCCAGCGTGGTGACAATGCCCATCCGCTTCAGATTAGCGTGGCTACAGAACAATTTTCAAGTAAAGAGTGGCTTCCTTTATGAGTGTGATTAAAAAAAAAAATCAGACAGTAAAGTAAATTAGCCTTTTCATAAGGGCCATACAGCTGAAAACATTAGGGTTTATGGATTAAATGCAGGCCAGATTTAGAATAGCGAAGGCGTGTCTACAGTACAGAGATGTAAACGTAATGACGAACACGTCAGCTTTTTGTTCCCGCTGTCTTCCTCCAATTCTACAAACACACTTGTGTATTCATGTAATGGGCCGAATTATTATACATAGTAAAAGAGAAGATACTACAAATACTAAACTACTAAAACCTTTATAAACGTACAGAACGAGTGAAAGTGCGATGGCGTTTACTGCGGTTCTGCATATTTTAATGGGCAAAAATCCAATTTTAATAATCCACAAAAATTTCGCATGAGGGTGAAAGATTTCGGTAAGTTGAATTTGTTGCGTTCATCAAAAGAAAGCTGCTTAGTTTGAAAGTGACTGTACGAAGCTGCTCACACAATTGCTACACTCTTGCCAATGAAACTTTTTTGCCCACAAAATTAAAAAGTTCACTGCCAGTGTGACCACACCTTGATAGATTTTAATTGACCCTTCGCAGGGAGCTTGATTGACAGGTGATCTGACCAATCATACTTCGCCATCCGCCATTTTGTTGGACTAAGCAGTCAGGAGAGTTAGTAGATTAACATGGGAGGATTTGAACTTGAGAAGCGGAGTGTACTGACGTCTTTCCGCGGTTAAAACAACATTCCTTCTGATGTTCATTCATGTTTATTTGATGCTATAAATGAACTAGAAGGAAGAGATGATCGGTTCACGAGCGGCTTTAACTGAGGCGACACAGCGATCTATCACACACATTAAAGAGCCACAAAACAGTATTTACCGTTTAAATTTATTTAAAAAAATTACCACATTTGAAAGGTGAGGCTTTGTTAAAAACATTTAATATCAAAAGTAACCGAAAAGTAGCCTGGTCTGTGTCTGTCAGTGTGTTGTCAGTGTCCTCTCTGCTCCGCGATGTATTTTTCACTGCGTGAGAACATGGTGTGTGTGTGTGTGTCTGTGAGCGGCGTAGCTTGTCGGACATAGCGACAGTAACTAAGGGGGGCGGGTCTTTGCGAACGGTCAATTGGAACAAGATTTTATATTTTCTTCTGTGTTGTGAGTGGTTGCCAGGGCGTTCCTATGCTGTTGCTAGGGTGTTTTTTTAAAAAGGGGTCATCATGAATTTTTTTTTTTTTTTAATTTATTTGTTTCTTGAGGTTTAATTATGTTATTTATGGATTTTTTTTTTGCACAAAAGAAAAAAAATATATATATATACAAGGAAAAACTATTATTTTCAACCTACATTTCTGTCTAAAATTAAGCGTCTCTTTTAAAGTCCACCTGTAGTCAATCATTTTAAATGACAATTTAAATGTATTTTTTTCTTAAAATAGCTTGAATATAACTCGGCACCCTTGCCTCATTTAGTATATGCGGTTCTATGAATATGCAAATGAGCCCCGCCTCCACTCACTCACTCAGCTCAGAGATCCACTGGTTGACGATCACACGTTGATCTGATTGGTTACAAGCTAGTTTGTGACGTCAGAAACACCAGCGATTTCAAACCCGTGTTTTTGAGACTGTCTTTGGTTCACTGCAGTTTTAAAGAGAAAACCCTCAGCAATGCTGTCGACTTATGAATTTGCACATGGTTTGTCTTAAAGCAGATTAAAAACACCACATAGACATAAAAACAATATTAAAAACTTGATTTTCACCACTTTAATTTAATATCTGAATTACAGTATTTAATACTCCCAATTTCTAATTAAAAATGTGAAAACAAGCAGCTTTGTCAATAGCTCATCTCAGGGAGTGAATGTCGTGTCACCTGTGATGGAGCAATAGATGAGCCGAGGGGCTTCTTCACTCAACTCCTCGTACCCGAGTCCCATCTCATCCAGCTTCCCGGGCAGGTAATTCTCCACCAGAACATCACAGACTTTGGCAAGCTGACAAAAGAGAGAGAGAGAGAGAGAATAAAGTGTGACAAACTATAGGTGTTGAAGCCATATGTTATTTAATGCGTTATGAACTTTTACCTCAGATACAAGTTTGATCCCCTTTGGATCTTTAAGATTAACAGCAATGCTCTGCAAGAGAGAGGAATGAGGCGAGCACAGTTATAACGGCAGAAGTCGTGATCCTAAGAGTATTAAACACCTTCTTTTGGGGTTATAAAATAATTCATATTGTTTAATGCAAATTATACCATGGTCTGGGTGAATACTCGATTCTGATTGGCTGCAGGGTGTCCATTAAAAAGTGATGTAGTAAAGTAAAGGAGTTCTAAAACCGTTAGATTACGATTGTAAAACTAATTAAAATATATTAATATTAAAAATGTGTTATTTGGCAAGTGAACATGGTATAAGCGGGTTAATGCCCGACGAGGTGTCCATTGTCAGTCCATTAATACATGAAAATGGACACCTCGTCAGGCATTAACCCTTACTTAGTTTCTAAATGCTCTTTAATGAGCTGAATTATGGTTACAAACCAAACTCTGACGTTAAGAGCAAACCCCCCTTTTAATAAAACTTAACAATATTTAACAATATGGCTTTTCTGGAATATTTTAGATCATATGCCAAGCAATGGTATGCCATGAGGTAAACGAATCACTGAATCAGTTATTCAACAGGTTCTTTGAAATTAATTGTTCAAAAGAACCGATTCTTTGAATAAAAAATAAAAAAATACCGGTCCCACTTTATATTAAGTGGCTTTAAGTACTACGTACTTGCATCGAAAAATAAGTTCAATGTACTTATTGTGTTTATGTTTTATTGTAAAACAATTTTGCTGCTATTGCGGTGTAATACGGGTCAGGTTAGGGACAGGTGTGGTGGGATGGTTAAGTTTAAGGGTGGGTTAAGTTGTAAGGGAAGGGTCAACAGTGTAATTACAAATGTAATTACATAAATGAATTACAGCTACATGCAGGTATTTAAAAAATATAAGTACAATGTAAAAACATGTACGTACACAATAAGTCTATTGTATCAAATTATTAATTTCAATGCAAGTACATAGTACTTAAAGCCACTTAATATAAAGTGGGACCAAAATACCTTTTTGTTCCTGTTCACACTCAGAAAGTAAGCGCTCTCTTCGCCCACAAACGGAGGACCCCATGCCCTCGTGTCGTCTCCGGAGCCTGTCACACATTCACATCTCAATGCACTTCACTAGATTTCATTGTTCACTGCAGATAGACACTGTTTAGATGTAAACTAAGACTCATTTTTACAAGAACTGACAACGTGACGTGTTTAATATGATAAGTGTCACTAGCCGTTTAACAGGATTACCCACCTCAAAATATCTGCTCTACATGCATGCTTGGTCAAATATTACTTTAATATATGCAAGCAAAACTTTTTTTTTTTTTAAAGAAAAAGCTTGAAAGTCCCAGTCCTAATTCAATTTCATTATATTGAAAACAGTGGCAGGGATATTCTTTAAAATGTAAAAAGGAAGACATGACGGCGAGGAAATAATGGTAGAATTTCTATTTTCGGGATAAACCCAACTCTTGAAATGATGCCAGCATCTTCTTAAACTAAAATTCAAGCAATATCTCTCATAAAAGAACAGAAACCTCACCTGGTCGCTCAACTTTGATCACTTCTGCTCCCAAATCTCCTAATATCATAGTAGCAAAAGGTCCAGCCAGAACTCTGCATTGAACATCATAATGATAGTGTTTAATATTACACCTTTACGAGCATATACAGAGCTTACACTCCTGGGTAAAAACATAAATAAAAATGTGCCAAGCCAATAATGGCAAAAAATTTTTTTTATTTAAATGGTACTAGCAATTTTAATCACAAATCACTGGTCAGGAAATTAGCAAGAATTGCACAAATACAGTAGATAAAGTAACTTAGCTTGAAACCTTTCTATAAATGTTTAAGTCGTGTTGGTAAACTTGCAGACAGCTTTTTACAGGAGAAGAAGAGTCAGAGTTGTTCCACTCAATGTTAATGGCTTCAAACAGTTCGTGATGTCTCCCAGTCAGTTTGAGTTTAATGTGAGATTGAATATTCATGGCTCAAATCTTGACTCTGATCAGGCCAAACCATCACCTGACTTGTTCTCAAGCCACGGCTTGGTTGTCTTTGTGGGCATGAGCATTGTCATGTTAAAACAATAATATCTGATCATTCCTCTTTAGATAAAAAAAAAATTAATTGTGGAAAGCAAGCCATTCTGTAATATTCTGCTATGCTCCAAACCATTAAATGACTTTTCCCAGCTAAAAAGTCTCTTCCTCCATGCTTTACAGTGGTAGAGATGCATTTATTATTAATTTCTAAGCAGATTTTCAAAGACAGCGCTCTGAAATATCATCATGCAACTCCTGTTTCATTGTGATTCATCACTCTGCTGAACATCTCTGAATCAAACTTCCCATAATCTGCCAAAAACTTAATTCTGTCTTTGATGCAATGGCTTTTTAAGTAGTGCTTTTGCTTAAATTGAGCTACAACCATTAAAAGCTTAGTGTTTTACCATTTTGAGGCTTGGCCCATTTTTGTCTTTGACCAGGAGTGTAATTTTTGTATTTTATTTAGTGGCCACTCATAACATGATATGAATGCACATACCTTGTCAGATCTAAGACTTTAACGCCATCTAGTGGTCTGATCTGGCCTTCACCTGGGACATGAGTTTGCATGATTATTATTATTAAAATGAGTTAGGTAATTAATTGTATTCTGGAAATTAATTACAAGTAAAAATCTATATTACAACCACATAATCCTGTTTTATTCAGCACAAAAAGAGATTGACAAGACAGCTTGATTGTATGATTAACAAAAGCCTGGAAGGAATCATACGTTATCTGGCTTGACAAAGGGCAAGTGGGTTAAAAAGTAACTTGTAGATCCTTTAAGAAATCAGTTGTAAACAAGTACAATATTTTAGTATTGTTTACTTTAGTTTTTCTTTTAAATACTAGGAGTTATGTAGGTGCGCGTACACGTGCCACTACAACATAAACACAAGCAGGAGTGCAAAACAATGACATTACCACATTTGTATATCGTTTTCATTAAGTAAACAAACAGGTGTGCATACATCTATTTGCACCATAAAATAAAGCAGTATAATGATGAAGTAAACGATTGTAAAATTAATTTAGAGCACTAAAATGTCCCTGAAGGAATGATCACAACTGATGTGTCGCGCGCGCGCGCGTCTCTGTTACACTAGCGGGATAATGGTCGGATTGAAATACAGGTGCTACCTTGCAGCTTGGCAGTGAATGGTCTTCTTATGTTCACATAGTTCGTCTTACTCGTTTGTAGAAACTGTGATGTTCTGCTTAGATAAGATACAACTCTTATAAGAGCGCTTCCCGACATGTTGACGCAGACAACGCAACGCAACGTCTATAAAAGCCCCGCCTCCACGCGTACATTAGGACAAGAATCAATGGAGGAATCTTTTTTAAATCTTTATAAGTGAGTTCTGCGGTAATGTCGACACATTTGACAGCACATAAAGGGCCGTTCAAGACAGAAATAACTAATAACTGTTGCTATGAAACACAGAGTCTTCCTGCAAACCGAATCATCCATTCATTGGAATATATTCAAATTTTAGGACATGTTTTGACTTACATTGTGTGTATTTGTTTAAATCTATAAATTACAGTAATTGTTACCTACGCTACAAATTAAAAACCACCTCAAAAATCTCTAGAAAATGATTAAATAAAATTTAAAAAATAAAAAATCGCTGAGGAAAGTAACATCTATCACATGACCACACAACTCTTCAGCGGCGGACTAATGAGTGACTTTAATAGATGTTGAATTAACACCACATCACGCATATTAATTTAAGATAGGCTATTATTATATTTTTTCGTACTATATAATATAATAGCATTATATAATAAGGAATTAAACCGGTCCGTTTCCTTTCGTTTTGGCCTACAACTTGGCGTCATCACTGAAAAGCCACGAGGTTTAGTAGGTTAAAAAATACATATCCCATAATAAACCGTCACGCAATGAACCACAAAAAAACATAAACTTTTCTTCTACTCATTTAAAAATAAAATTAAAAGAAGATAAAATATCTTATTTTGCTGAACACAATTGACTTCCATGGTATTTCCCTCCCCTCCATATTCTTCCAAATATCGCTTGTGTTCAGCAGAAGAAAGAAATTAATTTAGGTTTGGTTTGAACAACTTGAGGTGTCGAGTAAATGATGACAGAATTTTAATTTTTGGGTGAACTATCCGTTTAATAAATTAGTTTTGGAAAGGCCCTGTTGCAATTATAATAATACTTCTTAAAATGTCTTAAAAGTGGTTTATATTTTCAAACAAAGGTACACGATGTTGTAATGCACCGATACACTTATGCAAAAGATAATGTACAGTCAACCGGTCAATTATTGAAATATGTATAAAGTGCTGTTTTTACGATGTTATGATTTTTAGATGTTTTTATGATGTATCTAGTAGGCTATTTATGATTTTTCGAATTAAACTCTGACCAGCAGATGGCACAAGACACCAGTCTGATCACACGTGTATATATTTACAGTGAGTAGAGCTGAAAAACAGTCCTCGTGTCTTCTGCTGTGTGTTCTCAGCAATCATTAGTATTTCCCCTTTAACTCACACTATTTTAGAACAGCACAAATATACACTTTATATTAAGATTAAATCCGATTAAATTAGATATACGTATTAGTTATTTATATAAGTTATAATAAGTTATAAGTGCCATGAAGTTTAAAATATGGAATATGCAAATATATTTATTATGGAATATAAAACCGTATTACATTATATATAAGTATTAGTTATTCATATAAGTTATTATAAGTTATTAGTATTAAGTGCCATGAAGTTTAAAATATGGATTATGGAATTATGGAATATAAAACCGTATTTATATATTTTTTGTACAAATATACTGTGCATATATTTATGAAACTATCTACATGTAGCCTACTTCTGGTATTACAATTTAAAAGCATACACTTGCCCTTTTACATTCATATAAATTACAAAAACTTGGAAGTTTGTCAACCGCACAAGTACAAGTTACATATATGAAGCCACGCCCCAAACATCACGAGCCAATCGCGTGCGTGTCCGCAGAGCGCTTTCTGGTCACGTGACTGGCAGGAGTATATATAGAGAAGGTCCGCGCTGGTATAAATGAAGCCAAGACGTGAAACAAAGTCTCTTTTATTGAGGTGTCACTGCCGCTCTGGGGGAGTCCGAGCTACAAAGTAGCTTTTTACAAATTTCAAGGATGGCAGGTATGTGACAATGACTACACTTTGTAAATTAAACAGATCTCTTACTGCAAGGACCTTTTAGCTACGATTTATTTACATGCTATGTTGAGCTTTATACGTAAATAGCATCAGAAAGGTTTTAAGGACTATGCATGTTCTTTGCATTTCTCATATTTCTGCAGGTGTAAAGTGTGTAGCTAATATTGGTTTATATACTGGCATTATTACTAACGAGTTTGTTTTGTTATCCAACGATTTGTTGTTGAATCAAATCCAGGTGCCCGAGTTCATTGAACCGCCTTTATGAACGTGTTCGATTCGCAATTATCCGAGTTAACAACTAGATTCAACGAACTTCGAAGTCTTTTTTTACATGAACAGTTTTGTGTGACTCATAATAATCCGAGGAATTATTATGCCAAGAATTGGTTTAGCATTTCATTAAAACATGCACAACTTTTGAGTGGAGGGATATACTGTAAATAATTAATATTGTTTAATGTAAATTAGTTTCTGAATGTTCTTTTGTGTGCTGAATTATGGTTTCAAACCGAACTCTGACATTAATAACAAACCCCCCTTTTAATAAGACTTAACAATATGGCTTTTCTGGAATATTTTAGATCATATAACAAGCAATGGTGTAAGGAATGCCATGAGGTAAAATAATCACTGAATCAGTCTTTGAACCGGTTCTTTGAAACGAGTTGTTCAAAAGAACCGACTCTTGGAATCAAATCAAAACTCATAAATAAACAACGTAATGCCTTTTAAACCATTTAAAAAATGTTTGATTTCCACGTTTTGTAACAAATGCATAACTTATAACTCTACTGTTTGTATATTAAGCTTTGTAAGTTATGTGGGCAAATCTGCATCGTTGACTTACTAGGCTTATTTTGGGGAAATTCATTCTGTCATGCAAGATAATGTGAAATCAAATTCATGAGACCTCACCTGTCAGTCATGCCATGTTATGCTAATGTGTAACCCTCTCGTTTCCTTAGCAGAACAGGCATTTGTCACTTTGGCCACAAATGATAGCTATGCAAGAGGAGCAATGGTGCTCGGAAAATCCCTTAGGAACCACAAGACTTCAAAAAAGCTGGTGGTGCTCATTGGACCCCATGTGTCCGATCAGTCAAGGTACGACATGTCAATTTCAGCCACTATAAGTGTGTTGCAAACCACCTGAGGAACACAAACTAAGTTGTTTTTGAATGTTTTTAGGGCAGTGCTTCATAAGATCTATGATGAAGTCAGGCTAGTGGATGTGCTGGACAGCGGGGACACGGCACACTTGGCCATGATGAAGAGACCCGATCTGGGTGTCACGTTCACCAAGCTGCACTGCTGGACTCTCACACACTACTCAAAATGTGTGTTTATGGATGCAGACACACTGGTGAGTGTTGAGCTTAAGTTGTGCCTTGTCAAAACATGCATGAAATATTTATAATGCAGTTTGTCTGTGTGGTTTGTCACTTGAATTACATTGTGCCTCATTAACTCGGTGTGTGAATGGACAGTAAGACTCTGTTGCGCTTAACTTAACTCAATCAATGTGTATGTGCACCACTGAAGTGTACACTATGACCACAAATATGTATTAACCCTTATGCTCTCCTCCCGTACCTGTAACAAATCCTTAATCCTGACCCAAAGCCCTAATATACTTATCATTTAATGCATTTATATATACAAATTATGCTTCTTTTTTTTTGGAGATATATCGGGATGTAAAAGAAAACAACATCATATTTTTTTCTAAAGTACTTGATTTTAGCAATAATTTAAATATTTATTAAATGTATAACACTTTTTTTCACATTCTTTCACTTAAATACAAAATAACTCAATTGAAATGCAAAACGGCTGTGTAAAACCGCTCAAATAGTCTTGCATTGGGTGTCTCTGCCAACATCTTGGGGAATTTTTTTTTTTTTTCTGGTTTTAAAAATGTTCAAACCTTGCCACTTCATATCTGTGTGCAGTCTGCATTGTGACTGATTTATTTTTATTTTAATAAAAAAAAAAAAAAACATTGCCTTTGTTATGGCCCCCCATTTATTTTAATAGGCATTCCTATGTGTAAGTAAGTAAAATTTATTTATATAGCACATTTATCACAGCAAAGCTGACCAAAGCGCTGAACAAAGTCAAAGAATTAAATTAAAATAAACACATACGATACAATAAACAATGTAACATAAAAAAAAAAAAAAATTTAAATGAAAAGACAAAACAAAATTAAAATGCCTGGGAATAAAAAAATGTTCAACTTC
This sequence comes from Phoxinus phoxinus, assembly GCF_949152265.1. NCBI lineage: Eukaryota > Metazoa > Chordata > Actinopteri > Cypriniformes > Leuciscidae > Phoxinus > Phoxinus phoxinus. The sequence continues at coordinate 23,954,391 of NC_136899.1, read as the reverse complement.
ATTTTAAAGGTTATGATAGACGTTGCAAGACGAATGTCCAGTGGAAGTTGGTTCTAGAGTCGGGGGGCCACAGTGTGTGTGTGTGTGTGCGCATGTTAGGGCGCTTTCAAACTAGCACTTTTGGTGCGCACCCGTGTTCGAATGACGTCAGAGTTCGGTTCGTTTGGATGTAAACGCTTTCTTCTGAACTCGGGTCCGCACCTAGCCTGGAAATCCAGACCTAAAGTCACCTGGTCTGGTGTCGATTAATGAAAATCGGCCAGCTCGAGGGGCGGCACCAAGCATGCATTTGAAAATCTCACTGCACGCAATTGGCTAACACTACGACCAATCACAACAATACACGGGTTGACGTACAGTATCACTCAGCCACATACGCTGAGCTACCAGTGGAGTATAGTGGGAAGTTCGGATCATTTTACTGACTCGGATCTTTGAATCTCGTTCCGCAAAATGAACTAATCTTTTGAGTAATTTCGTTAATTTCAGCAGAATATAATTACAGTGTCATGTTAAATAGCCCAACACATCTAGTACTTAGGAAAATGTTGATTACATTTGAAAAGTTGGGTCCAGCTTAAGTTCAGGCTATTGCAGTGTTAATCACCTCCTGATCCACGGCGTTCTTTCTTTTGCAACTTCACATTTATCATGTCTAATGTTACTCTGTTCCCGCCTCTCGTGTCTGTCTTCGGGTTCGAACTTGAGCGGAGCTAACCGGTAGATATTATACCTTTGCCGTATCCGGGCGGCAAAACAGCAAAAACTTCCTCCTTGCAAAGGAACGATTCGAGCGCCGTCTTCTGTTCCTCTTTTAGAGAAAAGGCCAAGTCTAAATCTTTCATTGTAGCGCCCAAAGCCGTTTCAAACAATTGATGTTCATCCATAGCCATCTTGCAATGTTTACTAATGACTAATGACATCTCGCCTCTGTGATTGGTGCCCGATGTGATTGGTGCAGCTCAGATAGAGGGGCATATTTAATGAGCATTATTACTCGACACGAGAGCTACTCGCGGAGCAAACTCAAATTGTGCTCTCGCGAGAACTCTGGATTTCCTGGGTAGTCCGGTGAACGGTACTCGAGTCCACTTAAAAAGGGTGGTCTGGGTACGGTTCATGTGAAATTCGCATAACGCAATCGTACCAAATCGCGGAAGTGAACTGCTATTGATGTATAATGTGTTACAAAATAGTTTATTAAACGTTAGCTCTTTTGTGCGTATACACTTACCTTGACGAAAAGTGGGATTGACGCACTGCAAGCAGAGATGATTTTTGCTTGCCTCCGCACAAATGGTCTTCGGCGGACCGCCCGCTGTCTTTGGAACAATTTTAGTACTTTTGCGGCAGACAGACGCAAATGTGTTTCTGTATCTTTTTTTTGAAAAAAAAAATAAAGGTTAAAAAAAAAGAACAAGTGAAGCGAGCAATTCTATCCATTTTGACGCCTCTTCATTCATAGCGGGTACCAAGCAACACGATTAAGCGCCAGATGCAGCTTGATGACGCAAGCGTACCGCGGTTCAGATACAAATACAATGTGAACACGGTCCATCGGGGGAGGGGGGAGCAATCGAACTCTGGTTCGGGCAATCGAACCAAGTGTGAAGCCGTGTTCTGCATTCGGGATGTTCTAAAGGCTTAAGGCTGATTTATACTTCTGCGGCGGACCTACGCCGGAGCCTCCGCTGTAGGATACGCGTTGGTTTTAATTTATACTTCTGCGTTGACATGCAATTACACATGCAGAGGGAGCATGTGAAACCCGAGGCACGGGTTCTAGCAGACCAATCACAGCGTTTGCGTCCGCGTAGAATTGAAGTGTTACATTTTTGTAGAGGTGCATGTCAGGGTACGCCGAAGGGTACGTGTGCTACACACAGCCTACGACGCAGATACGGCGGGAGTTCGACGCAGAAGTATAAATTGGGCTTCATGCCTCCATTTTTTTTTTTTGTGTGTTTGTTCTGGATTTTGACAGATTTTCAAATATTTTTTTGACCAATCATTTTTTTTTTTTTTTTTTTTTTTTTTCATGTCCCATTAATTCATATTCGGGTCAAATTGACCCACGAGGAAAGGATTGTTACTATTTTTATTACAAACACATAAACTCGTCAAAAAAAGTTGTGTATTCCAAGTTCAAGTGCGACAAAAGTCTTAAGGTCTTGGACCACTCCGATAACAATTTTTAAAAATGAAAATTAAATTTGGGTCAAAATGACCCGAGAAGAGCAAAAGGGTAATTTTGACTTTGTTGACAGTTCTGAGAAGTTTCACTCTTATGTATTGGCTCTAGGTGGTCTCCAACATAGACGAGCTGTTCGACAGAGAGGAGTTGTCTGCAGCGCCGGACCCCGGTTGGCCTGATTGTTTCAACTCTGGTGTGTTCGTGTTTCGCCCGTCCAACGAAACCTACGGAAAACTCCTGCAGTTCTGCACCGAACACGGCAGCTTTGATGGTATATATATAATTTTTATTTTTTAGTTATCAATAGTTCCCATCCATGGTGTGAACAAGCTTTAAGTGATTTATTTTATTTTTTCGAGCTGTAGGGATGAGATTACTAACTAAACTAGAATGTACATTTCCAGAAGAAAATGTGAATGGTGCTTGCAGTGGCAAAAAAAATGCCCCGGTTGTAGGGCTGGGCGATAAAACGATAACGATAATTATCGCGATATAATTTTTCTCGATAAAACGATATCAGGAGTTCGATAAATGTTCGATAATGTTTTAGCGCCAAAAGCGGAACGAAACTCGTTTGAACCGCGCGCGCCACACGGACCGTTTATCCGCTCGGCTCAAACTCAAAGTCCAAACGCCAGCGCAGCGCGAGCTCACTAGAGCTGACGCGTTTACTCTGATCGGTCTCGGTCAGGAGATCCAGTGAGAAGCGTTTTAATTCAGCGAAGAACACAAATGTCTCAGTGATTTAAACCAGTTTAAAGGCAGATGAAACAGCGCTGACGAACAGGAGAAACACTGCGCAACGATACAGTCAGAAGCTTCTCCGTCGACACATTCCCATCATTTACCACGGATTTAACGTTACTGTAACGTTAGCCTAGTAATATTAACTGCACCATGAAATGTGGGATATACACATTGAATTGTATTATAATATTAATGTAGACAATGTATTAAAGGACTAATGGAATATAATTACAGTTTTTAATAATGCATTTAGGCTACTGTTTTTCATACAAATAACGTTACCATAGAAACCATAAATTAACATGTTGCCATGATAGTGAGGTGCTGTAGGCTATGCCCGGGTTTGTCTGTGTTTATCATTATCTAAATGCATGATGCTGGATGACAATGGTTAATTTTCATAAAACTCAAACAGTCAGAATATTACATTTTACCAAATAAAAATTAGCACATACAGAAACTAAGAAATGTTTTTTTTTCTATTAAGATATTTTATTTTGTCAAGGAAATGTGAATTGTGATTGTTCCCCTGTTTGGCAAGTGTTTGTCATGATATGTTCTAACAATAAAGAGTAGCACTATATAGTTTAAAACCACAATTAACGCTCTGGTTTCTTTTTGCTCCTAACTTTCACTTAGGAGAAAATCTGCCTTTAAACTTGAAAGAAATAAAGATTTGACATTTATCGTGATAATTATCGATATCGACTGATATAAAAAAAATTATCGTGATAATTTTTTTGGGCCATCTCGCCCAGCCCTACCCGGTTGCACATGATTGTGTACGGAACAACAACCATGTCTTTACGATGTTCTGGTGCTAAGATATGGCTTATTCATGTGTTTGTATGGTTACTAGGGTACTCTATATGGTTGCTATGGTGTGCTTATACAGTTTATGGGATGATATTTAAAGAGTAGTTGACAGTCTGAGTCAAAAAAGCCGAACTCCATGTTTCTCATGCATTCAGCATTGAACTCAGCATTTCCTTGGCATGATTTAGCACTTAGCTAATCAATATTAGCATGTAGCTATTCAATGCTAGCATGTGTAGCATGTAGGAAGTCCTGTTTGTGAGCATGAGTCGAAAGAGCCAACCCCCATCTCTATTCGATATTCTGATGCAGAGATGTACGTCTTGCTAAACGGTTGCTAGGGTACTTTGTTTGGTTGCTATGGAGTGGCTTGGCAGCTGCCAATAATGAGACTCCAAAGGCTGCTTGTCAATATTAAAAAAATATAAACCAACTCCCACGCCTCTGTGACATTCATAATGGAAGATATCCTCTGTGGATTTTGGTTGCTAAGGTGCTCGACAATGGTTGCTAGGGAGGGGCTAGGAAGTGTTGATGTGATTCATGATTGGCTGTTTGCTGGCCTGAGTCAAACGAGATCACCCTCATGTTTCTATGACTCTTCTATCCAAAGATATCTCTTTCAATGGAAGTCTATGGATTTTGTTGCTAAGGTGCTCTAGATGGTTGCTAGGGGCGTGGCCTGATAGCTTCACAATGATCCCGAGAGACTGATTGGCCGTCTGAGTAAAATGAGCCCGCCCCCTTGTCTCTATGACACTGTGATCCAGAGTTATGTTCAATACAAAATCGCTTACTCTCTCTCTCCATTTCATGGGCCGTCCTACACCATGTTAAGTCAATACGAAAAGTTTGGGCCGCTCCTGCCCCCCAGGGGTGCAACTTTTACCCCATTGTGAGGTATGTTCTTACAGAGCCTGCCAGCCTCTTCAAATGTGGTAAATTTCACATTTCTGCGAAATCCTCGCTCTGAGCCGTGACTAGTCAAAGTTTGTCGCAATGTTAAGTCTATGGGATTTTTCGGCGACTCTTCCGCCCCTGGGGCGAACACCGCACCCCCGATCTCTTATAAAAGTCATAGCACACCATTCCAAACGAGGCCGCACGTTTTGACACCTCATTCATGGGTCTGTGACAAAAATTGCGGGTGGAGTAGCACGTCAAATTTCGGCGGGACAAAAAGAGCAAAAGCAATACTGTTGCTTGCAAAAAGCAAGCACCATTAATTACATTAAAGGGCACCTATTATGGAATTTTGAAATTTACCTTTCATGTAGTGTGTAACATAGATCTAAGTGAACAAAAACATCCTGCAAAGTTTGAAATATGAAAGTGCACCGTATATAAAGTTATTGTCTTTCAAAAGTAAGAGTCGACTCTGAGTCATTTTTATGAATCGTTAGAAGACCGAAGCTTTTTCTCTGACTAGATGACGTCAACTTGTCAAGTTATTTGAATATGATACGCCCACTTATATTGTTATATATAATATAATATCTAATATTGAAGGAAGGTTCAGTTCCAAGTGTATTTGCATCAGCTTCCTCCTCCGTATCACAACCTGTAAGTGTTATTAATAATTGTTGCTTTTATGTTTTATGTAGCATGCTTAATAATTATCTTGTTTGTTGTGTAAGCACCGTTTAGCTTCTAGGTCTTCAATGGCAATTGTATTGAGATATGTGAAGTGTTTGTCGTTGTTTTTGGAGTTGTCTAAAGAATAGAATAATACCTCGTAGAAACGTAACTGCATTTTTTTTTTTTTTTTTTTTAAACGTTATGTTTATGCATCGGGCTAACGCAAACAAAGACTGATTGTGCTTTTACAATATGAACTCTGGGCTATGCTCGCTAACATAACATTACATTATTTATCTTATTTTTAGTTTTTTACTACAAACTACAAAGCAGTGGACTATAATCATTATTATAACACGATTTAATTGATAAAAGCATCAATGTACTCCGTGTTAAACAAGAAGTATTATCTATGTAAACACTGGTGGGTCATCTGACCAATCAACGCAGATTAGCGTTGCGCAGAGGAGGGGTTTTGAAAAACGAGTCGTTGAACGAATCATTTGGGAGTCGGTGAGCAAATCAGGTAAAAATAAATGCATATTATACGACCACAAAAGTGTTTTTTGTCATTGCATGCACGTAAAACTGTTGTTGGGGACTCCCTAAACAACATTAGGAACATTTTAAATGTCATAATAGATGCCCTTTAAAATATTTCAAATGAGAAATTCTGAAGAATGTTCCTGCTGCTCTTTTCCACACAACAAAAACTAAACAAAATTACCATACGCCAAAAGGCACCACAGAAGTAGTTCATATGACACATGCATTATATTCTGAATCCTTTACTATGTTGTGTTGAATGGCTGCAGACAGTGAAGGGCAAGAAGTTTAGTGAATAACTTAAATTTCTGTTTCTCAAACAAAGTAATTGCTATGATTTCAGAACACGATAATATTGTGCGAGTCATATAGACAAGTGGCCTGATGTATAAACGTTGTGTACGCACAAAAAGAAACTTGCCCTAAATGTGCGCACCGTACAGACGCTCTAGACCGTGTACGCACTCATTTACTGGAGTGAGCGAAGTAATGAAGTGAAAATAATGATTTATCCATTTGAACATTGCCGTTAAGCTCTGAAATGACATGAATTTTTTTTTTTAATGAATTTTAAGTATAAATATTTGTAGTGGGTTTTCTTTTTTTTCTGTGGTATGCTGTTTAAATGTTTTAACTACAGCGAGGAGTGCTCTGCGGATGATAATTCTGCTTTAAATTGTGTTCTAAATAGCAGAACTCATGTTTAATTGAGAGATTTTCACACTAATAATGATCGATGATGCATTACTCTGTCTAGCATTATGGCTTGGCAACATAATGGCTTAACGACAGACACTGAAGGACTCGCTCCGTGATCGGACGGTCCATTGGCCGGTTTGAATGGGTCTGATGACAGTAGTACTGTAAAACCTCTGCTGAACACAGGTGTGCTGTTGGTGTCGTAGACAGACAACCGCCTAATGACAACACATTTTAATGCTCTTCCCAATATTATGAACAATACAATTGTATTTGAAGAAAATCGTAAAAAATGCACGTTTTATTTTTTAAATGTTTTGTCATTGACGTGCTGAGTCAGACAGTTATTTATTAAAACATCCTAAAATGTTTGTTTACCTTATAGGCAAAATTGCATAAATTTACACAATACAGTACTATAGTGAGTATTTAAAAAAATATATATATTTTGCATGCATATATATATATATATATATATATATATATAATATAATTTCACAGTGTATATTAGGGTTTTTACATGAACATATAGAGCTGCCTTTTAAGTTTTAGGGAGAGGGTCCCTCACATAAAGCTGATCTTATTTAGGGGTCTGTGGCGTCCAAGGATATGTTTAATTTATAAACAAAATATTTAAGTTTGCTTTTTTTCGTGTACAGACGACAACATTGTCTCCCGTTCACACTGATCTGTGAAACCCGTTTTCAAAAGTTTGCATTTTCAGGCCCCCAAAACGCTGGTGTGTAAATGAACGGCCAAAATGCATAATATTTTTATGTGAAAACGATGTCATGTAAAACGCCCCCTGATATTGAATAATTAAAGGTTTTCTTTTTTGTCATTTTAGAAATTAGACATGCCTGAAGTAACTAATCAAGGTCTTCAGACTCCCAGATAGCAGGTTTGGACACCCCTGGTCTTGAATAGATGGTAAATGACATTTGTTTAAGCAGCTCTTCTGTATCTCTCTGGTGATTTATCAAGGCCAGACGTGGCTAAATAATGGAGGCATCTTCCTTCTCATTCCAGTCGAAACATCTCTGCAGATAAGCACACGGCCATCAGTTTGACGTGTGCTCATCTTACACATAATGTCAGCGCAATTAACTCGCCCTTCCTTGTTTGCATCACAAAATTACCTCAAGCTAAAAATTCCCAACAGAGCCTCCCGAGTATTGCCCAACACCGCTGGTTCATACGCCCGGCGAGAGGAATTTGGCACAAGCGCTCCTAGCGAACAAAAGCCCTTTCAAGGCAACCCTCTTTTTCCTTTTCTTTGGGAGCCAAGAGCAATTTTTCTACAGCCACCTCTTGGCAAAGTCGCTTGTTACACAACTTTTATGGGTTTTCGTAATTTGGTAAAATGGCTAATAGACCAAGAGCATGCATGTTTCTCTTTCCCTTCCCTTTGTTTTTGTTTTTACCTGTTAGTTGATCAAATGCAGGACAAATAATTGTTTGCACATGCGAGTGACTTTCAGGAAACCGATGTATCCGTGTAAAGTTGTGGACCTGTTTTCAGCTCGACGACACAGTGAACCCATTCTCATACGAGTCGGGCTGAGAGTTTGAGTGTGACCGCTGAGGAACCAATTAGATTGCAGCGTTTTGAGGGAGGGCTCTGCTGCGCTTTCTGAAATTAATTGACACCGCTTGCATTATGGAGACTGGCAGCTTTTCAAGAGCCTGATTATTATGCTTTTGTTCTCCCACAGAATCCGGAGGCTCTTTCTGGGCTGTCATAATCAGGGTCTGTGCCTATTGCAGGCCGTATGAATGCTACACAATCTTGTCGGCTTGAGTTTTCGGTCTATTTTTGTGAAGTGACCATCCTCTGAACATCCTCTGCCCTGTTTAATGACACGTTAATGGTCTGGTAATTTGTAATGATTGCTTTATTTTTAGCAGGGCTGGTTTGTCCGTGGTCGTAACTGGGATAGCTTGAACTCTTCATGACTGTTGCCATGTTGTCTTGGGTATTCTCCGCTTAATGAAACTGGGAGGGAAGGAAATGCGAAACTATATTCACATTTCTGTAAGAAAATGTCAGTGATGCTTAAAGGGAAAATAACTGTTTAACGCTAGGGGAGCTGGAAAAAATTGAGTTTTACCGTTTTCAAATCCATTCAGCCGATCGCAGGGTCTGGCGGTAGCACTTTTAGCATAGCTTAGCATAGACCATTGAATCTGATTAGACCGTTAGCATCTCTCTCAAAAAAATTACCAAAGAGTTTAGATATTTTTCCCATTTAAAACTTGACTCTTTTGTAGTTACATCGTGTATTAAAGAGGCTATATGCGTTTTTCTGAAATTTAAACTCGCGACTGACACCTGTGGCCAAAAAACAGAACTGCTCTTCCTTTCTGCTCGCTCGTACGTGCACACTTCACAAGTCATCTGCTGCAAGGAGGTCAGGACAACATTATGTTTACAGAGGTAAGAACAGTCAAATACATATATTGTTTGAGAAGTGTTCTGAGTGTTCTGAAACGTTTAACATGAACGCGCTTGACGTCACATCCGCAGACAGCGCGGGAAAAATCCAATCCGACAGAAAATAGGAAAAGTAGGATACAGGCTTATAGGTGCACCCACTGTGAGCAGACAAGGTGCCAGTATGCTCATCAGGAGATGTTTGAGTCATAAATGGTAAAATAAAAAGGCTATTGTTTCGTTTATTTTGGGGAAAAAGTTCCATATAGCCCCTTTAAGACCGACAGAAAATGAAAAGTTACTATTTTCTAGGCCAATATCACTAGGAACTATACTCTCATTCCTGCGTAATAATCAAGGAACTGCCGCCGTACAAGCAGCGCAATGATATTACAAACTTAGTGCCGGTCACGTTGGAAGTTACCGAGCTGGGGACTATTTTCAGGCGCTGCGTAATATCTTTGCGCTGCCGGTACGGCTGCAGTTCCTTGATTATTACGCAGGAATGAGAGGATAGTTCCTAATCATATCGGCCTAGAAAATAGCAACTTTTAATTTTCTGTCGGTCTTAGTACACGATGCAACTACAAAAGAGTCAAGTTTTAAATGGGGGGAAAAAATCTAAACTTTTTTGAGAGATGCTAACAGTCTAATCAGATTCAATGATCTATGCTAAAAGTGCTACCGCCAGACCCGGAGATCGGCTGAATTAATTCGAAAACAGAAACTCGACTGTTTAACGCTAGGGGAGTGTTCCTTTTAAAAGCTTTTCTATATAGTGGTATCTCTGTGATCAGCAGTTTCAAGAGTGTTTTGTAGGTGTCACAATATATTGCAAAACAAAAAAATGCATAAATTGTTATAAAATAAAAATGACTGTGTTAGGGGGGAAATAAAACTCTGAAAACTTTATTTTGTGTCAGTACTACGTTGAAGTAGCCTGACAAGCCAGACCCACATGAAGATGTTGGGTCTGGGTACACACCATTGGCAGGGCTCAATCCGAGGGGCGGATAAACGGTGATTAGAGTTTGGTTTTTCCAGCTCGCAAGCCAACGGAGAGTTGCTAGATGACACTGGCTGCAAGATAAAATGTGCTGCCGCTAGGGTGCGTCTAGATTTCTAGGCTAACATTAAAGCATATTCGTCTAAAATAATACTGTATTTTCAGAATCATGACTATTTTTATTCTGGTGTCACGATTGTCCTGTGCATTGGGTTTCCAGCACCAAGTCCAAGCCTATTCATCTACACACAATGTAATACTAAATTTAGCATTTGAATTAACAGTAAAACAAATTAACCTTTTTTATGTCTTGGAGTATCGCAATAATATTGTATTGTGAGTTCAGTATCGTATGTGTAACGATACACTCATGTCACGATCCGATGCATCTTTAGTGATTTGTGTAAAGAAACCAGCCAAATGACCTTCAGTTTTGTGTCGTTCAGACATCTGGCATTCAAACATCCGTGTGTGTGTGTGTGTGTGTGTGTGTGTGTGTGTGTGTGTGTGTGTGTGCTCTCATACCTGGAGTGAAACGGGGCATCAAACGAGCATCTTTCCATTTCCTCATGTATTACAGTCCTGATGACCTGAGGCTATCATGTGGACTTGTTCTCATCCTCTGCCAATGTAAACCAGCGTGAGACTATGTACATTCCTGGACCGTGCAGATCATCCCATCAAAATGAGCGCTTCAAGACTGCAGTAATGTTTGTAGAGCCACATGCAGAAGGAAAGCCCCGGGGGCCGATTCTGAACCGGCTTCTGACGGCACGCCCAAATAAACTGGCTGTGGATTGGTTTAGCTGGTAAACCAGCATGCTTTGCAAGCACATTATTCTGAATGCTCCAGCATGTTCGATAATCTGTTTAGGGCACGTAGTATTTGAGTTTCAAAAGCTCTTTTTTTGCTGGCAGTGAGGATGCTGTATACGGTTTGTGCCGAGTCTATATTAATTTCCTCATATCGTGCGCATGGCCTGTCCTGGAGCAAACATTCATGTGTGTGTGTAAGTGCAGAGGATGGCACATCTAAGCGCAGTCCAGCTTAGCTCACACACGGGTCTCTTTCAAACCAAGCAGCTTTCTGCAGCACAGCACATTTACATGAGCAACATCTTTTTGGGCCAATTTTGCCCTCACACGAAACTTAAGATTGTGTGGATTCATTTTAAAATATCTGGGATTTTGCCTGCGAAATTCCACCAAGCAACAGTAAATACTGTGTATGATGAACTTTTTAAGTGTTTTCCCGGCAGAGTTGCCAGTCACCTCGAGCATTTTTGATAATTTCTGATCATTTTAATTTTCATGGCCCCAGAATATATATATATATATATATATATATATATATATATATATATATATATATATATATATATTTATTTATTTTATATGAATGCCTGAATATGCAATCTATAAACAGACCCTCTGCTTTTAATAAACCAAAAAAAAGTTTTATTCTAGCTTCATGCATTCCTTTATCAACTTGAATGTGGATGCTTTTTTTTTTTTTTTAAGCAACATTTTGAGCAAAAACCTGAGAATTGCGTTTTTATCAAAGACTATGATCAAAACACAGATGCAGTCGATCGAGTCCAACAACACCCCTAAAGCGTCACAGTCCTGTAGCTCATCCTGGGTCGACATTTCTTTCGGTAATTTTTAAATAATAATAATTTTACATATAGCTACTGCTACGCAACTACCATTTTGCCACTTCAAAAAGTTCATAAAGAGATTGTAAAACTAATTCATATGAATTGAGCGGTTTAGTCAATTTTCTGAAGAGACTTGATCGCTTTATGATGAACAGATTGAATTTAAGCTTTTATTCACATAGTTTTCTGAAGAGACTCGATCACTTTATATGATGATATAACGATGTTTATATGTGAATAAAAGCTTAAATTCAATCTGTTCATCATAAAGCGATCGAGTCTCTTCAGAAAACTGACTAAACTTCTTAATTCATATGGTGTAGTTTTACAATCTCTTTATGAACTTTTTTTTTCTTAAAGGATAATTCCGGTATTTAACACCTTGAGTCTATATTGTAGTTTGTTTTGGATGAACAAGAGTGGTGGACAACATTTTTTTGACAATGGTTCCTCTCTCGAGTTTTTGACTATAAAAGAATTGGCCATGGACCCATTTAACATTGGAGTCAATGGCCATGTCCGAAAATGTCATTAAAACAGCCAATAATGTTCGTTTACAAAACTGTTAAACTCACCGAGTGGTTAGTGGTGTTCGTTGATGATTATACACAATATATCGTCGCAATATATGATTCCAATCCGTTTATTTTGCTATAGTGGAACTATTTTTTCAACAATGGGATTTTACAAAATGACGAATAAAACACGACAGAAACTGTATTTCGCAACACTTTTTGGTTCGGGAACATCAACTAACATCACCAATCACTCGGTGAGTTGCACAGTTTTGAAAACTAATGTTAAAGGTTGTTATAATGACATTTCCGGACATGGCCATTGACTCCAATGTTAAATGGATCCATGGCCAATTCTTTTATAGTCAAAAACTCGAGAGAGGAACCATTGTCAAAAAAATGTTGTCCACCACTCTTGTTCATCCAAAACAAACTACAATATAGACACAAGGTGTTAAATACCGGAATTATCCTTTAAGGCATTAAAATGGTAGTTGCGTACAGTAGCTATATGTAAAATAACTATTTAAAAATTATCGAAAGAAATGTCGACCCAGGACGAGCTACAGGACTGTGAAGCTTTAGGGGTGTTGATGGACTCGATCTAGTGCATCTGTGTTTTGATCATAGTCTTTGATAAAAATGCAATTCTCAGCTTTTTGCTCCATGTTGCTTAAAAAAAAAAAAGTATGCAAAAAAAGCATCAAAGTGGTAGTTGTGTAGCTGTCAATGGAGGGACAAATCTCTATGATCATCAAAAAGATCTTCATTTGTGTTCTGAAGATGACGAAAGTCTGACGGGTTTGGAGCGACATGAGGGCGAGTAATTAATGACCATTTTAATTTTTGGGTGAATCTCCCTTTAACCAGCGGTCAGTGGAGGAGGACACGGGAAATATTAATAGCGCTCCTGAAGACACAGTGTCTGTATAGCAGACACCTGATCTCAATACCGGCTAATTAAACGGCCTTTCAGTGCTTGTTTTAATCGTGTCAGTGTGTGTCATGCTGTAACATGTATAGCCGTGTCTCTGGTGTGTGTCCTCGCTGACCTTTGAGCAAGCATGCATGCAGGCTGCTCCTTCAGACCGGGATCTCTTTTAGATATGTAGGGTCTTTTTTCAGCTAGTAAGCACCTGGGCACATTCCTCGTACAGGAGCAAAGAGCCTAACTGGGCTTATTATTATTTTTTTCAATTTCCCTGCAGTGCTATAAGATGTACAAAAAAAAAATGGCCATCAGACACTGCTGAGTATCATAGAACTTATTGTTGGTGTTTGCTAATTTGATTTCAGGTTTAAAAAAAACTTGAAGCACAACATACTGTGTATGCAGTGCCATCTGCGCAATATTGTTTGCAGCTGTATCTGAATAAACACATTTTCACTCCCTGTCCTCATTCACTGTGTAGTCTGCAGTTTTGGGACTCTGAGCAAACGGATCAAATTACATCACATACAAAATGACAGGAGGAGGTTAGAACACCCAGAAAGACTAAATACTAAAAGCAATGAGGACACCTTAGCAACCCCATAGCAACAGCCTGACATACTGTAATAAAAGCAATGAGGACACCTTAGCAACCCCATAGCAACAGCCTGACATACTGTAATAAAAGCAATGAGGACACCTTAGCAACCCCATAGCAACAGCCTGACATACTGTAATAAAAGCAATGAGGACACCTTAGCAACCCCATAGCAACAGCCTGACATAATACTAAAAGCAATGAGGACACCTTAGCAACCCCATAGCAACAGCCTGACATAATACTAAAAGCAATGAGGACACCTTAGCAACCCCATAGCAACAGCCTGACATAATACTAAAAGCAATGAGGACACCTTAGCAACCCCATAGCAACAGCCTGACATTAAAAAAATAAAATAAAGACACTTTAAATGATTTGTTGTGTATCAAACAAAATCAAGGTTCTGAAGGAGTTTTCACAATCATTCTGGTTTCCACAAAGAACCTTTTAGTGAATCTATTTTTTTCAAAGAATATATTTAAATCAATGCAATTATTCAAATAATAATTTGTTTATTCATTTAATTGTTTAATATATTCATTATTTAATTTTATTTGTTTAATCAATCTTAGTATTCATTTTCTTTTTAGTATTCATTTTTTTTTTTGGTAATTGGCTTTAATTTAATTGTTTTGTTAACATTTCTTAATTTTTATTTAATTATTCATTTTAATTTTATTTACCGGTAGTCATTTATTTTTATATATTCGTTATACATTTTGTTTAATTTATTAATTTGTTTATTTAATAATTCATTGCAATTACACACTTTAGTGTCAATAAAGGCTTAAATTAAGTGCTTTTAATTAGTTCTACATGATATTGGTAAATGAAATGGAGTTAATTCCATTTTAAATGACATTCTTTATCAATGGTTTGTCCAACAGGAGGGGACCAAGGGGTTCTGAACGGCTTCTTCAGCGACTGGGCAACAGCTGACATCACAAAACACCTTCCTTTCGTCTATAACATGAGCAGCATAGCCATCTACACTTACCTTCCTGCGTTCAAACAGTAAGTGTGGCTCCTTGACGTCATCAGCGGCCCTGTTTGACACTATATCATTGATCTTGGCATGCGCTGGCCTTCAGGATGGGACAGTAAGAGGATACACACCAGTCACATGAGTTTGCTGCTTATGCCTCAATATCAGGTTACAGGAGCCGAGGAAAGCAGAGTGTGAGACGGGCTGAGGACGAGTGTCACAAAATCATTTCAGGAGACTCTCTCTAATTCAAAAATGGTTTCAGTTGCCAGTAGTAATTGTGCAAAAAAAAAAAAAAAAGAAATACCATGCACACAGTTTTACACCATTTACTGTATTTAAAAGGATTTAGTTGATTTCAACCCACAGAAAATGTGACCAAGTGAGTGCAGATTTCAGTCGTTTTAACCAGTTACATCATTATGTATTACTTGACCCTTAAAAGCAATAAGCACACTTTAATGCGTTCATTAATGCACACCGATCACACATCCCACATGAGAGTGGAAAGTTCTGCGGATGAGCAAAATTAAAGAGCGGAGCATCGGATCGTTCTCTCGGATCTGCGAAAATGACTAAAAATGCTGTATTCTGCTGTCAGGCCAGTACACTCTAAAAAATGCTGGGTTGTTTTAACCCAATTGTGGGTCAAATATGGACGAACCCAAACGTTGGATCAAAAATGCAATTTAAAAATTTAACCCAATGGCTGGGTTTGTCCATATTTGACCCAAAATTGGGTTAAAACAACCCAGCATTTTTTAGAGTGTAGTTGGCGATCTCACTTTGTAAAGAAACACTACGTGCCTATAGACTGAACACGTGATGCGCATGTGCACAACGTCACCGTTTTCAAAGATTCATGTTTTTGTAGTTTACACGGAGACAATAACTATCATTTTCAAAGTTTCACTTTGAAACCTGTTTTCCAAAGTTTGCGTTTTTAGGCCCACAAAACACTTGTGTAAATGAACGGCTATAAACCTAACATAAATAGTCCAGGCCTGGTCCTCTCTCGTCCTTCACTGTCGTCGCTCCTCTAATGAAGCTCCTCCGTGAGATACGAGACGCTCATTATCAGTCACGCCGTTCTCTCATGGCTCTCGACCTCGTCCTGTTTGCCACAGTGATTTATACATTTTGTTATATTTGTTTTATTTTTGTAATATAGATTATTTTCTCATCCAGTTTGAGGCGGCACTGCCTCCCTTGCCTCCTCTGACCCTGGTCTTCTTTAGTGAATCCTGACCGTAGTTTATGCTGGCATAAGCAGTTAGTAAATCTTGCACTTAAAGGGGATAGTTCACCAAAAAAATACATTTGTCATTTACTCATTCTCAAGTTGTTCCAAACCTGTATACATTTCTTTCTTCTGCGGGGCATGAAAGATATTTTGAATGTCGGTTTATGGGCCCCATTGACTTCCATTATATTTTTTACATACTCTGGATGTCAATGTAGTCCAGCTGTTTAGTAACCCACATTTTGTGTTCCGCAGAATAAAGAAATGCATACAGGTTCAGAACAACTTGAGGGTAAATAAATGACAGAATTTTAATTTTTGCGTGAACTATCCTTAGTCTTTCTGTCCACAGATATGGTGCAAATGCAAAGGTCGTCCACTTCCTGGGCCAGATGAAGCCGTGGAGCTACACGTACGACCCCAGGCAGAGGCGAGTGCGCGGGGACGTGGCGGCGGCGGCTCATCCCGGCTTCCTCCTGGAGTGGTGGATGCTGTACAGCGGAGAGGTGGTGCCCATGCTGATCCGAGAGTACGGAGACCAGCCCTTCTGCTCCGGCTGCGAGGTCAGACCCCACATCATGCTTTAAACTAGAAACCTTTCCATAGCCCCTTTCTCACAGCGCGTTGATCCCGGGAAATTGCCGTAAAATTGCGAGTGTCTTCTGTGTGAACGCAAACACCTCCTGGGATTGATGCTGAGATCGATGTCAGGATGGGGACCTAGTAACATTGCTGGGATCAGTCCCGGAACGCGCCGTGTGTGAACAAAAGCCAGGACCAATGCCGTAAGGGGTGTGTCGTAGTGATGACCTTTCTACAACCTATGCTACAGCACGGTCACCGTGATTTTGCCAAGTAAGACATGTTCCTGGATCATCAACATATTTTGTTGATCCTGGAATAACATCCCTGTCCCAAAATGTAGTCCTTACCAGTGATGTGCGAGTTGATCCAAAATGAGCGGGTGCCTGCGGTCACCCGCGGTTACGAGTCATCCAAAAATATTTTTAATGATGTTCTGGTCGCGGTCGGTCGGGTCGTTTGAAATAAAGATGGCAATTAAACCTTTGTAATTTATATACTAGAGACAATTTTCTATGAAATACATAAGTCTACGCTTTATTGTCTTAGGATGACGCACAAGCTCAGTCTGCAGGAGGAGATGACAGTGGGAAATCCTTATTTACCTTTTGAATGTTGAGCGCGTTATTAACATTTGAATAAAAGCTGACGCGGGACAAAATGCCCGATTTCCCAACATGTTGAACTGACCAATGCCATTGTCCCATTTTAATAGGCTTAAACGCATATATAGCTCAGTAATGTCAGTTTTATGTGTTTTCTGAGAGGGGGCGGGGGGGATTTTTGTTGGGAAAGTCGGGGGAGAGACTCACACTTCGATTAGACTGGATAAACACATGCAGCATCTTAATTGTTAAGAAAATGAAACTAACTAAATAAATGAATAAATCAAGCCTTTATTAACCCTCTGAGGACGAATTGGGCGGTACCGCCCAAAATGGCATACTTTTACAAATGTGCAATTATCTTCAAAACTATTAATGATAGAGAGGTGCGGTCTTTTTTGCCGTCTTCCTCAGATTCCGCTGAAAACAGTGATGTCCCGTTTGTATTATTCACACGCTTCGCTGTTGCGCAATACCACTGCATAAAAAGGCCAATGAAATCGATGTTGTTAGGCAAATTCCACCAATGGAAAAATTGCCACTGGTAGGATTTTTTTTTTACCCAATCAGAGGAAGGTTACCAAGACGTATTCTAGCCAATCAGAGGACTCTGTAGCCTTCAACATGTACAAACAAACAGCGTCATGCGTGGACGGAGAATGAGACAGATCGCGAACGGAGCGGAATATTACAGAACGCACAGAGATCTATATAAGAGAGAGACAGAATAACTTAAATAGCATTATTATTGTATTGTTTTAGCACTGTTATGATGGCAAGCAGTAAGATTTACGGCAGAACAAGCTCTGGAACAGTTAGTGGAAAGTAAATCTGCCAGGTTGTGAGTGTGTCTGTTCTTCAGAGCAAGCAGTTCTCATTTAGTTCTGAGCAGACGCTTTTTCACGCCTGGGACTGTTTGTAAAAAAAGTTCCTTATTTCATTGTTCTTAACACATTTGATTGAACAATTACAAATGTCTGTCAAGCAAAGGGTTTGACAAATATTTTTTTGGTTCAAAAACTGTTCACTATTGTTGTGTGAGGTGTGATTTTCAGTAATAAATGACAAAAATCTAATTTTCATTTGTGAAATTCTCTCGATTATTGTACATTTTTCACTCATACTTCCTTTATAAACACATTACATGCATGCTTATGTTAGCTTAGGGTCTTCTGAATCCATAGATACCAAACACATGGTGTTCCATCTCCATTACATATGGTTTATAAGCCCAAATGTAAAAATAGAGAAAACGAACCAAAAAGGGCTTAGTCCCCTGAGGGTTAACAGGCTATATCATACAGCATTCAGAAAAATGCTGCACCCGCACCCCTGGTTCCAACCTCTATGGCCCAATGACGCTACTATGAGCATTTACTCCTTTTAAAAAATGCGGGTCAGGAAGCGGGTCGGGTACAATATTTTCTTATTTTTTTTGCGGCCCGAGTTGCGGGCGGGTTAGTTGCAGTGGTGTAGTCTAGTTTTTTGTAGTGAGTATACTGTAACCCCCGCCTAACCCGTCTCATACTAATCACCATTTAACTACATTTAGCCTTAGATGTTACATGAATATGGTCCCTGAAGCACAGGTTTTATCAGCAATAATAATAAGACAATAATAATAAGAAAAAACAAACATTAAAGACACAAATACAAATTTACTTTTAGAAATGGTGCTTTTGAAAGAAAATGGTGTTATTGTTTTGGCAAGTTTACTGTTTAAATTAAAACATGTATGAAAATTTGTGATATTCCTTTTTAAAATAAGTTTTAATAGATTTCATTATTATTATTATTTTACAGTACATTTTACTGTTCAATTTCTTTCATAATTTCTTTGAGTTTATACCAAACTTTTATTTTGACAGGTTGTCGTAAAGACATTACAGTTTCTGTGTGTGTATGATACGAATGAATGACGATAGTTTTATCAAATCAAATGGTGAAATTCTCATGAAGTGACTCTCATAGCAGCTCTGTGATGAAGTTCACATGTGTAGCTACATCATGTCCTCATAGCTACAGTGAAGCGCTGACACAAGCACGCGCTTGCTTCAGTCTGTGTGTGTGTGTGTGTGTAGTAGAGCACACATTGAGCGCTCATTCCCAGAGACGCGTTGAGCAACTGCAGTCTCTTTGAGTTTTTAATATTCACAGACACTAGTCGAGATTTGATTCATTGAACAGCCCTACTTTTAGTTTATTCATTCAAAAAATGACCAAATTCCGTGACGTTCTGCTTTATAGGCTACAGTTGTGAGTGGATTCCGTGATTTGATCTGTGTCAATTGCAAACACAGACGCGGTGAATTTATGAATGAAAGTGTGAAAGTTCTGTCACAAAACGAAGTTGTTACGTATCCTCACGCTTTTTTAAGTGGGTATACGGAAATACTTGGTATTTCCTAGTGGGTATACGGCGTATACCTGCGTATCACGTAGACTACACCACTGGTTAGTTGTAAACGTCGGTCGGGTGCGGGTTGTTTATACATTGACCCGCGCATCACTGGTCCTTACCCAATCCCTACCCCTACACCTAACCCTACCCATAACTTTTCCCTAAAATCAGAGGGAAATGATGGGTGAATAACCTTAACCTAGTTCTAAGCCTAAACTTGACATAAACTGTAAACTTGTCCCTCAAATATGATTGGTTGATTTGAAAGTTGTTCCAGGATCAACAAAGATGTTGATCCAGGAACATGTGGTACTTGGTGAAATCACGTTCACCCCTACGGCACATGGGGAACGAGCCACTCGGCAAACCCAGTGCCGCTACTGCCGAGTATGGACTCGTCTTCGTGTAGAAATGACGAAGAGTTATCAGCAGAACTGACATCTGACAGGAGTCATCACATCCTGACATCACATGTCTTCACTGGATCTTTACAGGATGTATGTGAACGCACTCACAGATTCCGGGAAAATCCCTGGCAGTGTGAATGAACCAAAATCAAACGATCCCGGGACATATCCGTGGATTTTCCAGAATCTCTGTGAAAGTCACAATTTTCATACTTCCACTCAGGGGCTAAAATTAAAGGGGTGTATAATGCCCTTTTCACAAGATGTAAAATAAGTCTCTGTCCCCAGAGTGTGTGTGTGAACTTTTAGCTCAAAATACCCCACAGATATTTTTATATAGCATGTTAAAATTGTCACTTTTTGAGGGTGAGCAAAAACGCACCTTTTTGTGTCTGTCCCTTTAAATGCAAATGAGCTGCTGCTCCCGGCACAGGGGGCGGAGCTTCAAGAGCTCGTGTCCTTTTACCTCACACACACACACTGAAAATATAAAAAACGTTTAGCCTTATGTTCAAACCGGAGTCAGAAAGATGGAGAGACTCAAGAAGTGACAACATGTAGAAGCAACAGGACATTTCTGAATGGTTAGTTGATGAATTTATGAAGCTTATGGGGAGTTATGTATATACAGCCGCTCTGGAGACAGTCATCAAGTTCAGTTCTTCTCGTATGTTTTTTTTTTTTTTTTTTTTTTTTTTTTTTTTTACATATTAGCATCTAGCTAATTTGCTTTAATAATAATTTAATAAAATTAAATCAAATATAATATCTAATAAAAATAAAATATATTTTAGGTAGCCTATATAATATTCCAACAAATATAGGTTGGAATAACGGGAACATTTAATTTATAAATAAATATACGACCAGGTCTAGAAATCACAATTTTACAATTAGTCGACCTCATATTTCCAGGTTTTTCAAGACTGTGGGAATCCTGGTTCTTCAAAGAGGGTCATTTTTGTTTGGTTTTACTGGATTAAAAAACTAATATTTTTATGTATATTTTATTATTAATTTCTAGAAATCACACACAATTAGTCTGCCTAATATCCACTATTTTTAAGCTTGTGTGAATTGTTTTTTTCAGTGAATTTAAAATAAGAAATATCTAGATTTGTAGTAGTTTTGGCTTATTTTAAAGCTGTAAAGTGTAAGTTTTTACACTTATTTTTTCAGTGTAAAAACAGCTGTGGCAGTCTGTCCTTTGTCACGTTTGATAGCAGAACTTGTAAGTCTACCCTTTTTTTTATTTGTATGAATTGAATGTCTTAATTGCCTGTATTGTTCTCTTGTGAACAGGAGGATTCTGGCGAGAGCGAGCCGGTCCAGACGCTCATGTCCTCAGCCGAGCGCAAGCAGAGATGGGAGCAGGGCCAGGCCGACTACATGGGAATAGACTCTTTTGACAACATTCAAAAAAAGCTTGATGTTTTCCTTAAATGAAAAGTCACAATTTTAAACTCACTGAAACTCAGCTATGCATTGCGATACGCTAACTCCTCACACTCTCGGTCTTCATACAAGCATTTTTTGCCTGAACTTTACTTTTGAACCTCATGCAAAATGTGAATTCTAATATACTTAGCAAATATTTTGATTTATAAAGGGAGTTTTGGGCCTCTGAACTGTCGGCTTTCTCTTTCACTAGCTCAAAGTTTCAATATTTTAATGGTGTACTCGCCAGTGTTGCCAAAAGTTTTCAATGGAAAGTAAAAACTGCTCAGTCGTTTAAATGTCACTGGATGTAATGTGCCAACGGTCAGCACTTTACATGTTGTCTCTCCTAACCTGCGCTCACATACACTGCGTCCGAAATCAAATGCTTATCTACTATATATGTGAAAAAGAAAATGCCAACATAGTATGTCTGAATCCATATTTGGAAAAAAATGATATGTAGCCTATACTTTTGAAAAAAAAAAAAGTAAAGTCGCATTCGCTGGACACTGGTTGTGTCCGAAATCACATAGGTTAGTCTCTAGGTACTTATTATGAATAATTAGGCTACTTCACGAACTCTAAAAAACAAAAAATATATATAGTATGGATGTGTGTAGTAAGTGTAATCTGGACAAATCACATTCGCCGTGTCATGTGACCTACCAGAAGTTGCATTGCTTCACTGTCATTCATAAATCCTCTCCCGTGGCCTCATGGGAAAGTGTTCATCGTGCACACTTCAGAATCTCACCGGAAGGAGGTTGGTCATCCCCTATGGGTCACCCGGGTACTTGTTTCCTCTTTTATGAGTAGGCTACTGTGAATTCAGACATACATCTTTTGTCACACACTGTTTTTCACCTATAGCCTAGTATGGGAAGAATGCGATTCATGACGCTGGTAGGTCACGTGACCGTATCATGGCAGATGTAGCCTATAGCCTACGTCCGAACATACTTTTTTTATAGTTCGTGAAGTAAGTCAAATTTCAAATAAAGTAGCCTACCTAATCAGACAGTATGTGGTTTTGGACGATCAGCACTTAAATGAATATTGGCCTATTTCTCTTTTAAAGACAACTTTTTTCTCTCTATTGTTTAATCTGTGCATTAGCCGACCCTATATTCTCTTGTTGGATGGTGTATTTCTGTTTACATCACTGTGAAATCAATTGCCACTTGTTTTTACTCATCTTTTTTTATATCTTTGTCTGTATTTTTCTTTTCTTTCTTTTTTTTTTTTTTTTTTATCCGTTTCCTTTCATTTGGTGTTACAGGGCCTTTGTCCCCGGCCATAAAATAAAGCTTTTGAAATGATCGTGTGTGTTTGATAGCGTGGCAAATTTACTGTAGCCTAATGCATAGATAAGCAACATATAATTACATATTTGACCTCAACGGTAGGGAACATCTTCCACCAGAACCAGGTTTGTAAATGAAGGCTTGGTCTTAACAGATAAAGTAATGAGTGTGAATTGAAAATGTTTTAAAAAAACAACAATCCAAGAGAGATAAAAATCATGAAATTGTTCATTCATAAATTATATTACAGCGACACCATGTGGTTCATGGTGAAACTATCTTTGCATGCATTATTTTATATTATCGTCGTCTTTATAAATCCTCATCATGCAGTTATAAAGCTCTTATAAACTGTTGGACAGGTTACACGGGCACAAATTATTTATTTTTAATAACAAAGAAAGAGCAATCGTCCCCCATATCGAAGTATTGAGATCAGTGTTTGCAGTTTACTGTAGCCTACTATAATAAACACAATTATAGACTATACGTGATTTCACACTCTTCTGCTTTTTTAATTATTATTTTGAATTAACAATGGACCAAATATGCTAACCAATGCTAACTGTTCACTTTCGGGTTACGGTAGGCTAATATAATCATTGTCATATACACTGATAATAATAATAATTATATATATATAATTATTATTATTTTTATCAGTGTATTTAATGACAATGATATATATATATATATATATATAGCCTATATGCCAATAAATGCAGGCTTGATATATAGGCTATCTATATATATAATCAAGCCTGCATTTATTTGATCAAAATGTAGGCCTATTTGATAAAAAATACAGAAAAACGGTAATATTGTCAAATATTAATTTGAAATAACGATTTTATATTTTAATATACTTAAAAAATCGAATTGATCTAATCTTTATCTCATCTAATCTTTATTTCATGATTAATAAGTTAAAAGAAATATAAATAAATATTTAACAAATCTTTGCTAAATAAAAGTTTATTTTTTTTTTCAAAAAAGAAAGAAAAAATTACTCACCTCACACTTTTGAACTGTAATGTATATTGTGACAAAATATGCTGTTCTTTTTTTCTTTTTTTACTTTTTATTCATCGAAGAATCCTGAAAAAAACAAGCACAGGTTATAAAAAAAAAATATTAAGCAGCACAATTGTTTTCAACATTGATAATAAATCAGCATTTTAGAATGATTTCTGAATGACACTGAAGACTGGAGTAATGATGAAAATACAGCTTAGCAGCACATAAATACATTTCAAAGTTCAAAATAGAAAACCATTGTTTTAAATTGTAGTAATATCTCACAATATTACTTTATTTATTTATTTATATATGCAAGCATATACTTTTTTCAAAAACATGAAATAAAATATAATGTTTCCAAACTTTTGACCAGTACTGCTTGCCTGTTGTTTTGTATTCATCTGTTTGTTGACAGAAGTTTGGTAGCCGAATAATAATAAAAACGGAATGTTATCATAATGTATGCTTGTTGTGACACCGTATTCGCTCTATTTTTGAATAGGTAAAGATCATAGACTGTGTAAAGATACAGTAATTTGCATAATTCATAAACTGTGCGTCCACGGCCCCGCCTCCGCCAGAGCGGTGAGTTGTGTGAGCAACAGTGACAGACAGTGAGCAGTGCTGGTCAAGATGGCGGCTCTGCGGATGCTGAGAGTGGCGCTGCTCGTCTTCTTCTCGGTGTTCCTCACGCTCGTCCTCGGCTTCGGCCTGCCGTCAGTGCTCAACCTGTGCGCGCGGACCTGCGGGTTCCCGGAGACCAGCGTCACCGAGTGCATAGTGCTGGTGTACGCGCTGTTCGTGCTGTACGTGGCCGTGCCTCGACTCCCCCGCGGGACACTGACGGTACACGGCTCTACACTACAGTAGGCTACACTACTACAGGCAAACACACACTGGAATCAATGCTGCGTTTAACTTTTACGTAGTGTGTGATATCGAGATTTATGCAGTACATGTGTGATATAAATGGTAGTCTACATTATGCAACATATGCCATAAAATATATTAATAATAATGTATCTTTGCTTGTGTGTTTTTTTATGTAGTTAATTCATCAGCTTATAAAAATTGGTCAGTAATATAAAAATATATTAGGGCTGTGAAACGATTAATCGCATCCAAAATAAAAGTTTGTGTTGTTCACATAATAAATTTGTGTGTACTGTGTATAATTATTTTATATATATATAAATACACACACGTGCATGTATATATATATATATATATATATATATATATATATATATATATATATATATATATATATATATATATATAAGATTTTATTTATTTATATATTAAATATTTATATATATACATTTTATATAAATCTATATACAGTATATTTATGAAAATATTTCTTAAATATATACAAGCATGTGTGCGTATTTATATATATAAAATAATTATACACAGTACACACAAATTTATTATGTGAACACAAACTTTTATTTTGGATGCGATTAATCGTTTCACAGCCCTAATATATATATATATATATATATATAGCCTATATATTGCATGCACTGAGACCAATTTTTATAAGCTGATATATATCTATATCTATATATGCGTAATTTAAATTCACCCTCGATAGTGTGAATGAATGATAGATATACCAGCTATAAAAAAAAATGCATGCGTGTGTGTATAATTTATAATTTTAGGGACAGTTAAAAAAATTAGGTAATGCACAAATTATGAAGAAATAATGTCATTATAAGTGTTAAATTAATTGTAGCTAATATGAAATGTATTTATGTATATTCTAATATATGTTAACACAATCATTTGAGTTGATTTATCTATTAAACTAATGCTGGTTATTTGATCAATGCCTTGACTGATTTCGGATCAGCTGATCACAGTTTGAAAAGCACTGATATCGTAAGAAACTGTCGGAGTTTCTCTCAGTGAACCGTCGGCACACTCAGCTGCAGTTGCACAGTAATGCTGTGGCTTTATGACAGTATTATTGTCTAATATTTCCTTTTTAGGCTGAAGGGAAAGCCGTGCTGGTGACTGGCTGTGACTCCGGCTTTGGACTCGCCTTGGCTAAGCACTTCCACCAGCTCGGCTTCACGGTGTTTGCAGGCTGTTTGTTTAAGGTAACAGTTCAACTATTCCTGCGATGTTGTGACGCAGTGGAGCTTCATGATGAAATATATTTCACAAGATTCTTGCAAATCATTCTTACATACATAGTGTAGTGTCAACACAGTTGGTTCTGTGTCTGTGAAACCCTTTCACAATTCTAGCAGTATGACCAACTTTTCATCACGGTTATGTATATATTATGATGATATTGTTATTTATTTGTGGCTGGAAATTCAATCTAAATGTTTTATATATTACATAAGCATGTACTATCTCACTAAAGTTCCTCTTATAATGAACAGTCTGTGTACAAGTCAGTTCAATTCACATTTATTTGTATAGCACTTTTCACAATACACATCATTTCAAAGCAGCTTTAGAGAAAATGCACGAGTCCACGTTACAATTTAGACTGATCTGTTATCAGAGGTAACTGTCTAAGTTATGCATTTCAGAAATGTACATATACACAGTTAGCGAAAAAGGTATTAATTTAAACTAATTTAAACCCGTATTTTCCGGACTGTAAGTCGCATCAGTCAAAAAAAATGCGTAATGAAGAGGGAAAAAAACATATGTCGCACTGACTGACAATAAATCGCATTTATTTTGACATTTCTTTCACAAAATCCAAGACCAAGAGACATTTACTCTGGAAGGCAAGTTATTCAGCTCCACAATAGCACACAGAACAACAGCTGAAGGTGTCCGGCATGTTAACGTAACACATTAACAGTTATTCAGCGACACAATAGCATAAAGAACATAAACCCGGGAGGCTGAATAGGCTAAATTAACATAAGCCAGCGACTCCAACAAGCAAGTTACCGGTGTTCTGACGGAACACCATACCCATCAGAATGGGATACCTTCGGTTAATGCGCATGCGCAGCAGTGGAATTAGTGGAATTGCGCATGCGTTAAATTTAAACCATCATTTCAGCATACCAGATTACAAGCGGTAAGTGTTGGTGTATTATATCGCATATTATATACACATTACCTAATTGCATTTGTATTAAACCAGGGGCCATCAAAACAGCATACCCCTTTATAAACTGTATTTTTTATTAATATACCCCTTTATAAACTGTATTTTTTATTAATATACCCCTTTATAAACTGTATTTTTATTAATATACCCCTTTATAAACTGTATTTTTTATTAATATACCCCTTTATAAACTGTATTTTTTATTAATATACCCCTTTATAAACTGTATTTTTATTAAACCAGGGGCCATCAAAGAAGCATACCCTTCACAAACACTGGTATGCAGTTTTGACAAAGTAGGCTAAATTGACAGACCCCGCTATAATACTCAACTATTGCTATTAGTATGCTATTCTGACAAAGTATGCTACATCGACAGAACACCGGTAAGCAAGTTCCCCAAGCTCCCGATCTCATTCCTCAACACTGGATACATTGAGTTCTTCCTCGGTGTCGCTTCTGAACAACTCCGCTAACTAGAGCGCCCTCTCGCGGCTGTAGACGGTAATGTTTTCTCTTGGTTCATCTCAGTCAGTATGAATTAATTTTGATAAGTCGCATCTGACTATAAGTCGCAGGACCAGCCAAACTATGAAAAAAAGTTTGACTTATAGTCCGGAAAATACGGTATGTAATAATTTAATGCAGAAACAATGAGCTCAATGAAGTAATGAATACTTGTTTGTTAACAAATGATTAGACATTTAGAAAAATGTAGCATTGGTGTATGTTGATTCAGAGTGTACATTGTGTGCGTGTTTGTGTGTGTGTGTGTAATAAGGATGGAGAAGGTGCGCAGGATCTGGAGCGAGTTCATTCGGAGAGGTTAAAGGTCGTTCCGCTGGATGTCTGCAGTGAGGAGCAAGTCTCTCAGGCGCTTCAGTTCGTCACTGACAACCTGGAAGACTCGGAGAAAGGTGAGGGGTGTGTGTGGATGAGGAGTTCAAAGGTCATTTCACAGAACCAGACAATACTGGTGAAAAATAGGGACATATTTTTGTATTTATTTTTATTTAGCTTTTATATTTATATTTTATTTCTTTTTTTTTGTAATTTCTTTTTATTTTACTCTTCTTTTTTTTGGTTAGTTGACAGTGTTATTTTAGTTTTTATTTCATATATTTGGTATGTGCTTTTGTCATTTTATTATTATTATTTTAAATATTGCCCTCTAGTGGTCAGAAAACAAAGCTGCATTCATTTTGCAGAAGAACATTGTTCTGGTTGTGCTTCAGTTCTGTGTAAGTGTCCATATGAATATGATTATTCTGCTGCTCATAAAACATTTACTACTAGAGATAAAACCAGTCTAGATGGAGAGGATCTCAAGCTGACTCTCTGAAGACGTTACTGTAGCTTTACACATTAATAGACATGGCACTTCCTTAAAAATAAATTCCAGCACACGCTACAACAACCTCAATGAAATGACACAGTAGACAATAGATAATGCTTCACAGTGAGCAACATATATTTCAATAAAATACCTTCTTCACTTTGAAAACATGTGTAATCCCTCAGTTCTCACCGTCTCCAGAAAGCCCAGCTAATGTTGATGCTTGTTTTATTACGAGCTCAGTCGCGTTCTCTGTTTCTGAACCTCTGTTCTGTTTTTTATTATTTTTGTGGAGATTTCTGCTCCATGTTTTAAATATGTGAACACTTTTTTTTTCGAATTTTTATATACAATCAAGTGAACATAAAATGTATTTTAGTCCATTTTTTAAAAATCTAGGAATACATTATAAGTATAATTTTTATATAATTACATATTATTATTATTATTATAATTTAAATAGTTTATTATTGTATTTAAAGATGGTTTCAATTGTACTTAAAGTGTTAACGAAATACATTTTTTAAAAATATGAAATAGTATATTAAAAATACACTTTAGTTCAACTTCAATGTGTCCCAAAAAAGCACAATTTAGTACACTAAGATTATCTTACGTTTATATTAAGCAGTACTTAAGATAAGCTTTTAGTATATTAAGTGCAAAATAAGTGGGTATTTAAAATGTATTTCAGTGCACTTTTTTTTCACCTGGGTATGCAGATTTATTTATTTAAATAAAAAAAATCCGGCCTGTCAGTATATTAAAATAATTGATTAGTTGATGCAATGTTTTCCAATTACAGTCAGTCTTTAGAAATCAGAATGATTTTGTATGATGTGTTCAAAATTATTGTGTTAAATACATGTAAATCATATCTTTTTAATAGTTTACCGTCTAGTGGTTTAAGACGCACACACATGCGTGCACACACATTTTCATGTTTTGTGTAGACTAGACTTACCATAGACAGTGATTTTTTTAATCTCCCCTTACACTAAACCTACACATCACAGAAAACCTTCTGCATTTAAAGGAACATTTTTAAGGGACATGTTTCAGCGAGTCGTTAAATGTGTCTTAAGCCATTTGGTTCATGATGACACAGGAAGTGTCCTCATAAATCATGTTTACGTTGTAATACCATGTCATTATACATATTTATGTCCTCATAAACCGCATATACAAGAACACACACACACACACACACAACTGCAGCCTGATCTTTCGGTGATCAGTTTATAAGTGTCTTCAGTTTAAATATTATTTATTTCCTCATATTCAAGTGTTTGAATCAAGGAGAAACACAAGGATCAGCTTCAGTTTTGAGTTTACTATGTTAGTGAATATTAATAATGTGCTTTGTAAACGAGTCAACTTTTTTATAGTGTTATGCCATAATTTCAAGGAAATTATATTGTTTCTCGCTATTTTTTTATACGCGTCTGATTTTTAGCTCATGGATCTAGTCATATGGTTTATAGCACATGTGAAGAGTGATAACCAGCCATTAAACTGTCAATCACTGTCTCACACACACACACACACACACACACACACACACACACACACACACACACACACACCGTCTACAGCTGTGTAGACTCAGAGAATCAAACGACAGATGGCAGTGCAGAGGAAATATGGAAATATCAGCTATTATAATAATAGTAAAATATAATAAAAGAAAACTCCTGCTTCTGAAACTAATTGTATATAACTAACTAATATATTAGTATTTTTTATATTGCTCTAATGTTGATAATTAAACCCATCCCAGAATAAAACCTGCGGTCCGCTGATTTCTACTTATAATGTTTTTAAGATGATCGACAATGAAAATCTTTTTCAGATTTACAAAAGTAAGTATATTTGTTTTCATAAGCTATTAGATTTAACAATTTAATATGGCAGGCAAAAAAAATGTACACTAGTGATCAAAAGCTTGGAATTATTAACGTTCTTCATTGTTTTCTTCTTCTCACCGTTTCTATGATCAGACATACAGGACAAAAACAGTAATAGTGAAATATAATTACATTTGAAAATAACTTTTCTATTTTTCTACAGGATTCTTTGAAGAATATAAAGTTCAAAAGAACAGATTTTATTTGAAACATAAATATTTTGTAACATTATAAATGTATTTGTCACTTGAATCAATGTAATGCATCCTTGCAGAATAAAAATATTAATTTAAATGTAAAATGACCATAAACTCTTAGATGGAAGTGTTTCATAGTTTCCAAAAAAAGAATAATAATGAAGCAGCACAACTGTTTTCAACTTTGATAATAATCATAAATGTTTCTTGAGCGTCAAATCATATTATACTGATTTCTGATCATGTGACGCTGAAGACTGGAGTAATGATGCTGAAAATACAGCTTTGATCACAGGAATAAATTACATTTTACAATATAGTCATATAGAAAACAGTTATTTTAAATAATAATATTTCACAATATTACTGTTTTTCTGTATTTTTTAATACAATTTTGCCGAAGAGCAGAAGAGACTTCTTTCAAAAACAAAAATATTGATTATTCCAAATTTTTGACTTCCAGTGTATGTATATATATTTTCCACAAGTGTCTGTGTGTGTGTGTGCGTGTGTGTGTGTGCGTGTGTGTGTGTGCGTGTGTGTGTGTGTGTGCGCGTGTGTGCGCGTGTGCGCGTGTGCGCGTGTGTGCGTGTGTGTGTGTGTGTGTGTGTGTGTGTGTGTGTGTGCAGGTCTGTGGGCTGTGGTCAACAACGCTGGCATCTCCACGTTCGGTGAGGTGGAGTTCACGAGCATGGACACGTACAGACAGGTGTCAGAGGTCAACCTGTGGGGAACCATCAGAGTCACCAAAGCCTTTCTGCCGCTCATCCGCAGGGCTAAAGGTGCAGGAAACCTCCGACATATGCGTGACCGTGAGGTTTAATGAACTGCGGGGGTCAGAGAATATGTTATTTGGCTCAGATTAACTCAAAAGTTGCATAGGAATGTTAATGTTTCCCTGAATTAAAGGAATGTTTGGATCTGAATGGATCAATGATTAAAGCAAATGGACTTTGGAGTGTGTGGCCTGACAAACACTTCTGTGTTTTTTTTGCAATCCAACAATTGCAATGATGCTAAAAATTCAGCTTTAATCACAGGAATAAATGACATTTAATAAATTACATTAAAACATAACTCTTTCTGGCCCCCAGAATATTTAGTTGAATATCTGACCATGCAATATATCAAACGAAAGGACAGAGCCTCTGCTTTAAAAAAAAAAAAAAAAAAAAAAGTTTTATTCTACATTCTTTTTTTATCAAGTTTCATTTAAACAATTTTTAAATTTGAAGCAAAAAGCTGAGAAAATCATGTTTTTGTCAAAGACTACGTCTGGATGGGATTCAGAACGATGATCAAAACACAGACGGAGTCGATCGGGTCCATCATCATCACCCCTAAAGCTTCACAGTCCTGTAGCTCGTCCTGGGTCCACACTTTAACCCTCTAGGGACTAATAAGCCCTTTTTGGTCCGTTTTCTCTATTTTTACATTTGGGCTTATAAACCATAATGGAGATGGAACACCATGTGTTTGGTATCTATGGATTCAGAATACCCTAAGCTAACATAATCATGCATGTTATGTGTTTATAAAGGAAGTATGAGTGAAAATTTACAATAATCGAGAGAATTTCAAAAACGAAAATTAGATTTTTGTCATTTATTACTGAAAATCACACCTCACACAACAATAGTGAACAGTTTTTGAACCAAAAAAATATTTGTCAAACCCTTTGCTTGACAGACATTTGTAATTGTTTAATCAAATGTGTTAAGAACATTGAAATAAGGAACTTTTTTTACAAACAGTCCCAGGCGTGAAAAAGCGTCTGCTTCGAACTAAATGAGAACTGCTTGCTCTGAAGAACAGACACACTCACAACCTGGCAGATTTACTTTCCACTAACTGTTCCAGAGCTTGTTCTGCCGTAAATCTTACTGCTTGCCATCATAACAGTGCTAAAACAATACAATAATAATGCTATTTAAGTTATTCTGTCTCTCTCTTATATAGATCTCTGTGCGCTCTGTAATACTCCGCTCCGTTCGCTATCTGTCTCATTCTCCGTCCACATGACGCTGTTTGTTTGCACATGTTGAAGGCTACAGAGTCCTCTGATTGGCTAGAATACGTCATGGTAACCTTCCTCTGATTGGGTAAAAAAAAAAAATCCTCCCAGCGGCAATTTTTCCATTTGGTGGAATTTGCCTAACAACATCGATTTCATTGGCCTTTTTATAAAGTGGTATTGCGCAATAGC
This sequence comes from Phoxinus phoxinus, assembly GCF_949152265.1. Lineage (NCBI taxonomy): Eukaryota > Metazoa > Chordata > Actinopteri > Cypriniformes > Leuciscidae > Phoxinus > Phoxinus phoxinus. The sequence continues at coordinate 23,921,936 of NC_136899.1, read as the reverse complement.
GAAGTGTGTGTATAATACAAACGGGACATCACTGTTTTCAGCGGAATCTGAGGAAGACGGCAAAAAAGACCACACCTCTCTATCATTAATAGTTTTGAAGATAATTGCACATTTGTAAAAGTATGCCATTTTGGGCGGTACCGCCCAATTCGTCCCCAGAGGGTTAAAGGCCCTTTCACACCTACCATGTTTGGTCCGGACTTTCGGACTTTTCAGTTTGGTCCGAATCAAAATGGCAGGTGTGAAACCTCCCCCGGACCGCGATCCGGACCAAACAGATGAAATTTGGTCCGATGAAAAGAGGCAGTCTCGGTCCGGATCAAACTGAACAAAGGTTTGGTTCGTTATAGTGTGAACGCATTTTCTGTAAGGTTCGGACTTTCGAACCATTTACAGGAAGTCCCGGTGGTTCCGGCGTAGCCGAAGAAGACAACGATAGCAGGAGAAATGAGCCGTGGAGCACACGGGGAGAGCAGGAGACAAGGTTTTTATTTGAAATATGGTCTGACGACATAATAAGAAGTCAACTGGAGAAACTCTTGCAGTCTTCTAGGGCTGCACGATTATGGCCAAAATGATAATCACGATTATTTTGATCAATATTGAGATCACGATTATTTGTTGATTTGAACCAAAACACATTTTATTGTCACATAGGCTAATTATAACTGCTTTCACATCCATATTGTGCTACATTTCCTGCTAATGTACAAATATGTGCATCAAAATAAAATAGGTCCTTTTATTCACCAAAATTCAGTGCATCTCCTTAAAGAATAAATACCAATGAATAATGTATTATTATTTTATATTGTATTTATACTTTATATACATTGTATCTATAATTAATATTAGGATAGACTAGAGATATTATCTTCTGTTATAATTATTATTACCTATTATTATATGGCTTGGTTAAATTCTAATGTAGAATGCGGACTGTTATTTCTTGATAACTTAGTTCTTTAACGAAAGCAATACAATAGTTTTTAAATCAAACTCATTTTTAAATCAATATTTTGTGTCAAATTATTGATTTATTTGGTAGGTAGTCATGTAAGAGGAATCCCGATGTCGGTGAATAAAATTCAGAGTCATTGTTATTTGAAAAGTCTCTTGTTATTTGAAGTCGCTCGCGCGCAGACACACTCGGTCTCTCTCTCTCATGGAGCCACGTGATCAGATTGTGGTTTACGGAGCGAGTTGCAAAAACCCCCCCAAAAAAACACTTTAATATGGAGCTAACGCATTTTAAATATCGCACGATCACGCAAACTTTATCGTGGGAAGCCAAAATCGTGATCGTGATTAAAATTCGATTAATTGTGCAGCCCTACAGTCTTCTCCTCCTTTCCTGCCGGCGACGATCAAATGTTCGCACAGCGAGGACGTTCATTTGGCGAATTTGAACTAGCCTCGCGTATAGTCGGTGCTGCAGGTAGTAATACCATAATAATAACATTATAGTTTCAACAATATGCGTCTGTTCATTCATTGTTGTCAAAGTTACCCGCCGATTTGACAACACGCTGACGTCAGACGCACGTCCGTTTACAAACCAATCAATGTCGAGATGCCGCCCACATAGATGATGACGACAGGACGCAAGTCATGTGAAGTTCTTTAGTGCGCTCGCATATAACTGCAGTGTGAAACCAAACCAAAACTTACCGAATGTATAAAATGTATCAAAACATGAACTTTGGTTCGGACCTTGGTGCGACTTTCAGGTGTGAAAACACCCTAACATTAAGCAGTTTTGTTTTATATGCTGTTAATGTTAATGATCGCGTTATTATACACATGCATCTACTTACATATGATATCGCTTTTTTCTGCTTCTTCTCCGCCTGTGTTTTGATCAGGAGATTTTGTACTCTTTCATAAGATGTGTAATAGCGCCCCCTACAGTATAACAGTGAAAACACGTCAATGGCGAGGAAAGAGTTAACATTTTATGTTAGAAAACCGTTATTTAAATTGTAACTGTGTGTAGTCCTCTGCACCGCTCCTCACCTGTTCTGTCTTTTGGTCACAGGTCGTGTGGTGAACATCGCTAGCATGTACGGCAGAATGGGAAACGCTCTCCGATCCCCTTACTGTGTTTCCAAATACGGAGTTGAGGCTTTTTCTGACTGCCTCAGGTATGAAATGAAGGCTTGGGGCGTCAATGTTTCCGTCATTGAGCCCGGAAACTTTATCGTGGCCACGGGCATCCTAACACGTGACATAGTCACGACAACAGCAGAGAAGCTGTGGAAGGAGGCGCCCCCTGGTGTCCAGGAGGACTATGGGAAAGCTCACTTCGAGCAGTACATGGCTCTTATGCGCTCCTACTGCAACAGCGGCCAGCGAGAAGTCGAGCCGGTTTTAGACGACATCACGGACGCCATCATGTCCAAACGGCCATACACACGGTACAACCCAATGGAACCGCACTGGTGGATTCGCATGCAAATAATGACCCACTTTCCAGCCGCCGTCTCAGACAGACTCTACTTCTGATGGGATGCCAACTTCCTGCCGTCCAATATATCGGCACAGGGTTCATCAATGGATTGTTAACATACGCCATAATGATGCAGTCGAATCAGTACAACTGTAATTAAAAAAACTAAAGAATCACAAATCTTTAAGTGCCCCAATTATGATTTTTTTTTTTTTTTTTTTCAGATATTACCTTTCATGCAGTGTGTAATACAGCCGTTTTTGAATGTAAACGGTCTCCAAAGTTTCAAAGATCAGATAAATGGAGTTATTGACTCCCAAAAGAAAGAAGTGATTCTGAACTCCCTAAAACGAGTCGTCGGTTCTTAATTACTTCCTGCTGGAATCTACCTAGCAATGTAACAAATTTGCATAATGCCAGCCTGTGGTCTTCATTGGCTGCCTGTGAACAACGTCTACTTTGATTTGGTTCATGTCGAGAAAATGCTTTTTTTCTGCAAAAATCTACTTTACTGCACTTCCAAAGGATGAGGACTCGTGCTGGAATTGATATGGAAAAATCACTGTGTTCAAGTGCTGGGGAAGATCCAGAGCTGAAATTTGCTTTCCGATGTTTTGTAAGCAGTCGACCAATCACAACAGACTGGGCCATTTGACCAATCAGAGCAGAGTAGACCAATCGCAACAGACTGGACCATCTGACCAATCAGAGCAGAGTAGACCAATCGCAACAGACTGGGTCATCTGACCAATCAGAGCAGAGTAGACCAATCACTAGAGACTGGACTATCTGACCAATCAGAGCAGAGTAGACCAATCACTAGAGACTGGACTATCTGACCAATCAGAGCAGAGTAGACCAATCACAAGAGACTGGGTCATCTGACCAATCAGAGCAGAGTAGACCAATCACAAGAGACTGGGTCATCTGACCAATCAGAGCAGAGTAGACCAATCACAAGAGACTGGACTATCTGACCAATCAGAGCAGAGTAGACCAATCACTAGAGACTGGACTATCTGACCAATCAGAGCAGAGAAGGCTCTCGGAGAGGAGGGGTTTAGTGAGATTGAATTCGTTATAGAGAGCCTAAGTCCCTCCCCTTCTGGCTGACCACCATGGGACCTTATTTCAGAAAAATATTGTATGGTAGTCAATGGCGAGAGACAACTTATCTTCTGATCTCGTTTGAATTATGCCCTGAATTACACATATGATGTTTGTCAAATTAAAAGATACATTTTAAAGTCAAGAGAGTCGCAGTTTGACTGTGAAAATACGTCATTACAAAGACTACAAACCCAAAAGGCGCACATGTGACGTCATAGCTTTTCCGACTAAGTCTCCTTTTGCACATCTGCAGCTCAACATGACCCGACGTGTAGTGATTTTCACTCCTTTTAAAACTTTTTTCCTCGTTCTGGAAGAAGTTCACTGAGCCATTTTCACATAAAACTAAATGTTACTCTTCTGTTTTATGACTAACTACGACTTTCTTGATTTTCATAATTATCTTTTAAATTCACAAACATCATATGTGTAATTCAGGGCACAGTTCAGAAGGAATACAAAGATAAGTTGTCTCTCGCCATTGACAATTTTTTCCGAAATAAGGTCCCATGAGCCGCTTCACACACTGATGAGAGAGCTGATGCTGCAAAGAATATTATAAGAAAATGAAAGTGTTTTTTGACCTTGGATGAATGTAAACCTTAAAAATAGCATAATAGGGGCACTTTAAAGCAATATATTCTGGGTAAAATACTATATTATATAGGTGTGTGTGGCCTACTGCAGGAAATATGGTCAACGTCAGACGAATCAACATTATTTTGCCCCAAATATAATTTTTTTAAATGAAAACATTTAACAGTTTAAATGTATGCACTTTGATTCACTTTATCATATTTTAATATTTCACAACGTTGAACACTTTACAGTAGGCTATTTTGATTTGGTCGTGCGGTGAAGCGTCCTGGTGGACTAGTGATGTGGCAAGAGTGTGTGTGTGTGTGTGTGTGTGTTCTTCTGTCACTGCTTTCAGGAGAAACACAGTTAGAAAGGGTTACAGGTCGACACATATTTCCTTCCAAGAATCTCTGAATCATGCGATTATGAGATATGAGATCACTCGCCATCCACATCTATGTATAAACTTTCGCATGTTGAAATGAATCATGTATTGTACGTAATATGCACAATCCCAGATCGCATACTTCTGCCATGCAATAAAATGAAGTCGTTTGCTGGTGAGGGTGTGTGTAGTAAAACTGCAGTGTATAGAGTTTATGTATACACAAATAGTTTGGGGTCAGTAAGATTTATAATGTTTTTGAAAGAAGTCTCACCAAGGCTGCATTCATTTGATCATAATTAATATTGTGAAATATTATTACAATTTAAAATAACTCTTATGTGAATATAAAAATACTAATGGACCCCAACATTTTAAAAAACACAACATAAAAGTGAAGGGATTTCACACTGAATTAATGTGACAATAAGATCAATATGACAACAATGTAATTTAATACAGTTAAAATGTGAGGAATAAAGCCTACTGGTTTACTTACTCTCTGAAAATATACATCATATACAATGCATACTGAACAGTAGGCTATAAGCTATTTTGAACATAGCCAGAACCACACCATAAAACTGTGCTTGTAAACATGGGCATCTAGCTCAACTTATTAATTTAATTAAGAATGATACATGTAATGACTGCTGTGGTGGTTTCGGCCTGTGATTACTCGCTTTTTAAATTATGAAATTAATGCGGCGAATCACACCGCTACTCTTCCGTAGCGCAAACACCTCAAATAATCCACCAGTATGGCAATTAAAAAACACTATTTGAGATTCACTTATACTGATTTAATAAACTATAGGGTGGATAGCATGTGAGCTAGTGTGATGTATCGGTATGTGTAATGTCTCGTGTTGGCCACTGGAGGGCGCAGTTGAGCTGGCATCTGTATAGCCATTGTGCTCCACACTAACAACAGTATCAGCAAATAGTGTAATGAGGAATGTCTCTGCTCGTTTAGACATTATGTCAGTGCCTAATAAGGAATGACAGTGTTTGCATGGCTTTCTGGCTTGATTTCCTGCGAATGTCAAAACAAGTAAAGTCTATATGCGAGTTTCATAGGCCTACATTCCCTAAGACTAGTTATGATACATCCAGTTCCACTACATATATACATAACTGATATTGCAATCAAATGTAAGCTAGTAATACAGTATGGTCATCCGTATCTAACATTTTAGGGATTTCCACTGGCTTTGGTTGCAAAATCATGGAGAGTACATTTTTGTATTTAGGGAACTATGCAGACGCAATAGTCATTTAAGTCACACGGTGTCCCTATACTGTTCTCTCAAGTCCTTTCTCTTCCTAGCTCACATATTTCAGTATGAATATTGTTTCTTGTCTTAATTGTGTCACGCACAGCATGAGTGAAGTCATTATAATTCCCAGCAGGTCTTCATCAAATGCCATCAATGTAATTCCCATAGCAGTGGAGGACAAAGTCATGACGGTTAACATTTCAAATGACATTTGCTCGTATTGTTTAGCCTTTATATGTACTTTTTAACCATTTCTGTAATCTGTGACGCCACATTTTTCTGCTTTGGATGACATAAAAGAGATGTCAATATTGATTTATGTTGTTTATTTCTTCCTTTGTACAGATCAATAAACTGCTATTACATAAGAGGAATGGCATCATCTTCATGGAGACAGTGAACATACAACTATATTTCATTTTCACAGCACCTCCGGGTCCATCAACGGTTTACTCTGAAGCCTCGTGCAGACTGTCAGTGCGAATCAGATTTCTGTGCATATCCGACTGGAATCCGATCATATTTAGCTATATGATCCTCATATTACGCGCCGTACGAATCCGTTTCGATCTACATTCATGTGGTTTTGCGCATGCGCATTTGGAAATCCGTTTCTGTCCGACTGCTCTGATCGGATCGGATTTCGCTTTCTCACGCGACATAAAACGTAAACATGTCATACATCATTATAGGAAACATGCGGAGTCGCTGTAGAAACAAAACTGTGTTATTAGCATATTACACACCGGAAAACCAAAGCGGGGAACAGTTGCGATACACAATGTGGACAGTCAAGTCAATCACTAACATCAGATTCCAGTCGGATACACAAATAATGGGAATGAGTTTACTCATTAAATCTGGTCAATTCAGCCCATTAAATCTATTATGCTCGAATTCATGTAACTAAATTAAGTTGATGAGGGCATTGATTTCTCGATTTTTCTTTTTTCTGAAAGCTTGAATAAAAAATCAAAAGGTTATTTTAGAAAATTTATCCCAAAATTGTTTGACTTAAATTTGCCAAAACATAGTAGACTGAAATGATAGAGCATTGTACAAAATAATAATAATAATTGTCCATGTTTTGTTACAATGCACCTTGCATGAAATTTCAGACCAGACACAAATAAAGTTTTCAGTCTCTACTACGGCTCGGTTCAAAATCAGTGAACACCACCATACTCCCAAAAGAAAGGACAATAAAGTTATTTAGTCACAACCCAAAGAAAATAAAACTTTCTGGTTGGGTCTACATGATTGATATCCACCGCTTTCAATTTTTAGCTACTTCATAAGCTGATCGGTATATCTAGCAGTTTAAAGCTGCCTTCTCGTGCTATCAGTTATCCTAAATATGAGTTTCCCAGTTAAATATTGGACATGAACGCCCTCTCAAGTCGTGTTTACCACTGGGAAACTCTGGGATGATACTCCCGTCAGACGGGCGTCATGAACTTTAAACATGGCGGAGGGAAGAATTGCTATTCTTTATTAGTTTTTTCCACAACCGCTACATCACCTTTTATTGTCATTAAACTAGTGCATATGTACATATAATCATTTGAAGCATTGTATGTTTCATACACAGCGAATATTGCCTGTATTTGACAAATATTCCAGAACTGTCAGCAACTACAGACTACAGATAGGGAGGTGAATGTTTATATGGTTGTCAATGAATTGGATGCTAAATATTTTGGCTTAAATACGATTTTCCCAATTAATAGGCAAGAACAAACCTGGTGTCCTCCATGGTTCCTGTTCTTTCCTTCAACTAAGCACTTGAACGCGCCAAGCTCGTAATCACGACTTCAGAAGTGGGAAGTAAAGTTCTGCTAGCACGTGAAGGCAGCATTAAGCACAGGTATACTCATATCCAGACATTATTAGGTAACCATGTTTGCTAGGTCTACTCGCCTTAGTCAAGTTTAATGCCATATTTAATTTGAAGCAAATCAAAACAAAGCTGTGAAGCAATGATGTTCAGCAAGGTTTATGATTAACACCATAGTAGACGATGGTATAATCAGGGGTGTTCAATCCTGCCAGCTTCTAATAATGTACCTTTAACCCCAATTAAACACACCTGAACCAGCCAATCAAAGTCTTTAGGATTGCCAGACACTTCCAGGCATGTGTGTAAAGCTGAACAGGAGCAGGATTGGACACCGTTGGTTTAACCCACTGAACTTAAATATGGCTTTTACCCTGACTTAAGGTCTATATTGGTAAGGTCACTTCAGTCAGGAGGCAAATCATGATGGGAAGTTCCCCAATGGGAATGTTTGTATGACCAGGACATGGTCCGCGCACATCAGTCGCTTATCAGGGACGCATTGCGCACATGCAAAGCGATACTCAAATAACAATGTGCGCATCTTAGAATAGCGAAGAGGAACACCAAACCTTTGGTTCCAACAACTGAGATGAAGGCACAAGCTATGTGATAAGACTACACATCTCAGAAATCCCTCATCCAAAACAAGTGGATCTCAACTGGTACATCTCAGAAATCCCTCATCCAAAACAAGTGGATCTCAACTGGCACGTCACAACCCAAAATTGGGCAACAGGGTTGTTCTGATAAGGTCTTGCTGGATGCTATCCAACAACAACAAAACAAAACTACTAAACTAAATTATATAAATGTTTGGTACTGTTGAGTTATCACTTTGTCCTGAAGCAAAACCAGTTGAGACCCACTCTCCTAAACACCAAGTGTCATATTGACAGAAATCTGACATTTCCACTAAATCCAAGACCAAACTCTGCATGTCTTGGCGATTTTTCCACACACTCCTCGAAAAACCCATTCCTCAACTCTTGCCTCAGTCCGGCTCCAAACAGCTGGAGAAGTAATCATGGTAATAGTGATGGTCTCCTGGAGGAGAGCCCAGATCATCACCCTCCTCGCGAGTCTCGAGAAAAGAAACTTCCATATTTTTCCAGCTTGAAATGGAGACGTGTCCAGGGAAGTGTCTTTTCCATTGCCCTGGTCCACCAAACATACTTATCTACGAAGTTTTACATATAAACATCTGATCCTCAATGGAACATCTCTCGCCGTTTATCATAACCTGATGAAAACTACAAGGAAGCAGCACTGCAGATCTTGATCTCCAAGTGGAGTAGATACTTCCTTGAAACCTGAGCTCACAATCCTGCCTTCATTCATCTTCTACGCTACAATACCTGCTTCATTTGAGACGGTGAGCAACCAATTGAGTGCCAAACACAGCAAAGGCAAACACCTAATTGAGCTTTAAACCAACAAAGCCATCGAAAAACTAAAACTTCACATAAGTCACACTCGTTTTGTCAAAAGGATTGCGGCTTTGTTCTCGAAAGACAGCTTTATTAGTAAAACACTGAATGATAAAAGACCTATTGTGTGCAACAATGTAGTTTAATCTGCTTTAGTCATGGCATTGCAATTCAGGCTCCAATGAAGATCTGCAACTCTTGCACAAACTCCCAGGTTCATTCAAATACATGTCTAGTAGAAGACATCAATCACAGCTAAGATCTTTGAAAAAGATTATCATCAAAACATCAGATTTATGGCATAGCATGGATTCTAACAGTTCCAAGATGTGTGGATAACAAATGAAGCACAAGCTGACAAGCCTCAATAATTTGCACCTCGATTGTCAAGGAAGTAGAAATTCATCAACTTTACCCCTCAAAAATATCGTTGTCATCCTAAACGAGACTAAGTTTGGAAACATTCAGATGCAAGACTTCCATTATTGATTGCAGTTCAAGTTTAATCTGATAGTGCCTAAATCTGGATATTCTTGCGGTAACTCACTTTTATAGTTTGAGCATTTGGCAGAAGATTGATTCCTAATAAATATAGCAATTACGTTCATTTCAATAGTTCTGTCATTCAGGCAATGCAGGCAGTAACAGACAGTATCGTGAGACCTTAGTTCTTCTGCAGTGAGGACTTCAACAGCAGACACTTGAAAGGACAATTAAAAAAAAAAATTGGCAGGGAAGTTCAAGAACAAATGAAAAATACATTTTCGAAAAGAATATATTAACAAAAAGACCTAGTTTTTTAATTCTAATACATGTTGACATCAAAATACATTGCATCACCTATGGTCTAAACACTGTATTTTGATACATTGGGCATGTCCCTCAATGAAATGAGCAAGTTTCCGAGCAAATGAACGGGAGTGTCATTGTCCATCTCTCCCTGTACCTCCCTTTCATGGAATGCTTGATATTCCCAGTCTGTCTAGAAGTGTAGTCCTTGTTAACTGGATATTCTTTCTACTGGGATCAGGAGGAAGCCAGAGCCTTGACCAGGTAGAGTTTGTCGCCCTGCTCGCTGGTAAAGATGGGCGCCTTTTTGTAGTGTTCCACCAACTCCTCCATTGTGTTAAACTTGCGCTGTCCGATGCAGTACAGGTTGTCCTTCAGCTGGACTTTGAAATGCTTGTTTTTGGACTGAGCTTTCAGCGATATTGAAAAGTCATTGGGCTAGAAAAACAAAATATAAAGAGAAAGGGAAGAAATTGTTCATTTAGGCCAGTAATCTCAAGTTAACAACTCTGTCCCAAAACACAGTGAACTACTTAAGACAGCTGGTATGATCTAAGGTAGCATCGTCATCGACAAGCTCGTAAAAAACAAGCACTCCTCACTCAAGCAACACAAGGAAGAATTGACTCACAACTGATTACGAAAGATTTAGCAGTTTATCATGTTGCTAAGCTAACATGATACTCAAAAAACATAAAACAAATGCCGTCTAGGAAGGCAGCTCGAGACGTTTTTGGAACAGAGGAAGTGTATATGCTTTTGAAAATCAAAAAAGGAACTATGACATTTGTGGTGTAATGCTAAACTCTCCACTTCAAAAATAACATTACAAAATTGTCACATTGAAGGTGTTTTCCTCAAAACACTGAACTACAGGGGAAACTCGAAAAATGTTAATATTGTGTAAAAGTTAATTTATTTCAGTAATTCAACTTAAAAGGTGAAACTAATATATTATATAGACTCATTACATGCAAAGTGAGATATTTCAAGCCTTTATTTGTTATATTTTGATGATTATGGCTTACAGCTTATGAAAACCCCAAATTCAAAATTTGAATATTGTGAAAAGGTTTTCATAAGCTGTAAGCCATAATCATCAAATTTATATCAAATAAAGGCTTGAAATATCTCACTTTGCATGTAATGAGTCTATATAATATATTAGTTTCACCTTTTAAGTTGAATTACTGAAATAAATTTACTTGCACAATTTTTTCACCTGTATGGTACTTAAGCACCTTCATGAGAATATGAAGAGGAAGATTTCAGTCTACTCACAGAGGACTCGCTGTCCCGAATAAGAAAGTCTCCCTCTACGCCCCTCAGGTTGAGTGCCACTTCTGCCTGATGGCGCGTCACCTTCCCGTAGTACCACTGCTTGCCAGCGAAGCGTCCGCTGGATGAAGGCTCGATGTAGTCACAGTCAGGTGTGGGCGGCCCTGCCATGCTGGCCGAGTTGTGCGACTCCTGCAGAACATTCACGTAGTTTTTCGGCACAAGTCCCATCTGCCCGTCGGATTTGCGACACTTCCACCACTCTGGGTCATTTTCTGGCTTCTCCACAACATCCATAACCTCACCCTTCTCAAAGTTCAGCTCTTCGTCGTTGCCCGAGCTGAACGGGTAGAGTGCCTGTACTGTGTGCAACACTCGGTTGCCGTTCACACTATGAACAACAGCAGCCAGCTTCTCCGACAAGCCAGCAGAGTCGTTGCTCGCCGATCCATCTGCATCCTCCGTCACGTAGTTGGATGGGAACCATCCCGAACGGCCATTGTAGCTTCCCCTCCACCAGCCATCGCTGCACTTCTCCATGACGATGACCCTCGTGCCCTTAACCAACGACAGCTCATCTTCCCGCTCGGCCGCGTAGCTGAATTTGACGAGCGCAGGGAGGTTTAGGTCATACAGACGTTCGCTGTTGTCTGGATTGAAGTCAGAGTCCGAGTTGGAGGCTGTTTCACGCATGCCTGTTTTCCTTTTCACCTTACCGATCCCTGCATACATACAGAAAGAAGTACAATTAAGGGTTTACCGAAATATACAACAGGTGTCGTCTTTGCACTCAACTACTTGCACTTGGGTGTTAACACTGAAAGCTTTTTTTTGTTTTGTTTTTTACAACAATGCCACAAGAAATTTAGCCTGGAAATCCAGACCTAAATCTAAAAGATGAAAATTAATGAAAATCGGCCAGCTCGAGGGGCGGCACCCAGCATGCATTTGAAAATCTCACTGCACGCAATTGGCTAACACTACGACCAATCACAACAATACACGGGTTGACGTATCACTAAGCCCCATACGCTGAGCTACCAGCCGAGTATAGTGGGAAGTTCGGCTCATTTTACTGACTCGGATCTTTGAATCTCGTTCAGCAAAATGAACGAATCTTTTTTCGAGTAATTTCATTCATTTCAGCAGAATATAATTAAAATGTCATGCTAAATAGCCCAACACATCTAGTACTTAGGAAAATGTTGATTACATTTGAAAAGTTGGGTCCAGCTTAAGTTCAGGCTATTGCAGTGTTAATTCCACGGTGTTCTTTCTTCTGCAACTTCACATTTATCATGTCTAATGTTACTCTGTTCCCGCCTCTCGTGTCTCTCTTCGGGTTCGAACTTGAGCGGAGCTAACTGGTAGATTATACTTTTACCGTATCCGGGTGGCAAAACAGCAAAAACTTCCTTCTTGCAAAGGAACAATTCGAGCGCCGTCTTTTTAGAGAAAAAGGCAAGTCTAAATCTTTCATTGTAGCGGCCAAAGCCGTTTCAAACAACTGGTGTTCATCCATAGGCATCTTGCAATGTTTACTAATGACTAATGACATCTCGCCTCTGGCCCGCCTATATCAGATAACCCGATTTGATTGGTGCAGCTCAGATAGAGGGGCATATTTAATGAGCATTATTACTTGACACGAGAGCTACTAGCTGAGCAAATTCAAATTGTGCTCTCGCGAGAATTCTGGATTTCCTGGGTACAAGAAATTGGCAATACGACAAAGTTGAACAGAGTGCAAACAAACGCAATGCAGGAACCAATGAATCACCAATTCCATTTAAATTGCTAGCAAATCCAAACTTTTTTCAGTGAGCTTGTTTATGCATTCTGGGATTGCCTACTCCATGAAGAATTCCTGCGATAATGCTTTAAAAAGTAGTCAAAACCAGGTACAAGCCAAGGCAGCGTAATTTAAACTGCCAACCTTTGTGAACACTGCGAACCAAGTGTAAATCTGATTCCAGACTAGGTTTCACACTGACTAGGTTCTGGATCAGTTCTTTTGTATCCCGAGCAAAAACTCATGCATTGGCTTAATGACATTGACTGCACCAGTTTAAAATAACACATTTAACAAAAGATATTTTCATTGGAAAATCTTGATTGGAAATGAAAAATGTGTTGAGACAATCTCTTCAGGGGGTAATTTCATCACCCCGCACCCTGTACTCATTCCATTCTTGTTGAAATTATCTGTGAAACCAAAGAGCATTGTATTTTGATACAGGCACCAACAGGCAGGGCATGAGTGAAAGGAGAACTTGTCCAAACACATGTTAGTGCAGTGAGGCTTGTGTTTTCACACTGACATGGGTACAAGTAGCGATCAGCTCCCGCCTGCTTGAGCAATGTGTCCTCTCTTAGTAAACACGGCCACTGGTCCAGTTCAGAAACCAGCCAATCACAACCAACTAATCATGTTCCCACCACTCACAAGTCATATGACAAGCCGTGCATCTGTGCCTTCATCCTTGATTATGGAAATTATTAAATTATGTCCATGTGAACATGCATGTAGGAGCAACAGAACAGTTCTGCAAAACATGCGCTTGCTTTATGACAACGTGAAAAAACATTGCCACCGTGATACTAATGCGTCAAATTTATTCTCAGAAAATATATTTATAATTTGCTTCACTCATTTGCACAGCTGTGCGGTTTAGCTCTATTATTCAGAGAAAAGTACAATTAACTGCAAAGAGACACTGGAATGAAAACCACACCCATCGTCCTCCTCCGCGGGGAGGGAATGAGTGAGGGAGTGTTGGGTTAGGTTCATGGATACCGTTGAGGATTTCGGCTTGTCCGACCACATTAGGTCAAGCCAAGTGGGTCGGTCTACAGGATTAATGGAGAATATCTGACCCTGAGGCCTTTCGACCATGTTGGCGGGTTTGGCAAAGGTTTGTGAATAGTGTTACTATACAGGAATGTCCACTTGGCAGTTACGGTAAGTTTGTGCCGGGCCAGTCCAAAGGCCCAAGGACAGATAAAAACATGTTCTCTTCAGATACCTTACAAAAATGTCCTGCAGCAACAAAATGACTGTATTGGATAATACCATGGTACTGTATACAATACAAAGTACATGGTTCTTCAAAGAATACCATGCGATTACAATAGGCTAGTTTTACAGCAAGTATTCAAAGGTGGGTTGCTGGTCTGAGAAGGTTTGCTCAAAGTACCACAAACCACTCTAAACCCATCAGGCCAGACCATTCTTACCAGGAGATAAGCATGTTACCCAAATAAGTCCACCACAGCACCTTAGGCTGTTTATGAGGTTTTTAAAATGGATATCTCCAAATAGCCATGCGATTATTAACATGGTACTAAGCCCCCCAAAAAGAGGTAAAACATTCGGTTATCAATCTATCTGGGAAGGAGGCAAACTCAGCTTTTACCATTTTAACTTCATATACCTGTAGGCAATACTTAGCAGCTATGATTTTTCAAAACTTGACAACCGAGAAGCAGCTGAAATCCTGGATCTACTCTAAAAGGAAATCACCCAATTTACTTTATGCTTACTCCGAGGTTAAAGGTTAACTGAGTGAGAACATAAAGCTTTTCGAAGAGCCCCTTTTGCTCAGAGCAAGATGCTTATCAAAGCTCAAGGCCAGAGGACTTTATTCTGTGCTTGCGGATGCCTCTACTGCCTGATTTGCATTACAAATACATGAAATCTCAAACCAAGATATTTGCCTCTGGCCCCTAAGCTATGTCCGATTGAGGGGGGGGTGGACATTTGCATGGTCGGTGCGAGCAGGAAGTAAACGTGAAGTGGTCGAGCAATAGTAACTGGAGCATTTCGTGCTCCATGCGTGGACGTGTTGGTGCATGTAACCACGGGTGTGTGAACCTTCTGACAGCACAAGGTCAACTCATGATCATCCACAAATCCAAAAGACATTTCTTAAAGGGATAGTTAACCCAAAAATGATATGAGATAAGAACCAGATCGTTACGATTCATAAAGGAATCATTCAGAAAGGTTTTGTGAACCAGATCAATTAATTCATTGAAAAGATCTAGAGTAAATAAAAGGTTTGAGCATTACTAGTTTACAATAATAATATCATCATCAAATATTTGGGTCTCTTCATCACACAAACATATGAATTCATAAGACTTGAAATATAGTGGAAAAAGTTGTTTTTATAGGGCTTTTCTGTTCAATAGAAGAATGTTATAGGGGTTTGGAAAGACTTAACTTTTGAGTGATGTAATTCATTCAAGAAAATAGAAATGTGAATAAAGTGTGAATAAGAGCAAATCTTGACTCAAATACAGGCTTAAATATAAGAATTATGAAGGCACATTTCAAGTTTTCACTTGTTAAAAAGAGCAACTGATCTTGGGTGTGTGAACGCTCAGACTATTGGTGGTAGTTTTCTCGAGCGTAATGTGATTGATGTTGCTTCACGAGACGGAGGGTAATCCACCCACTCAGTCATTGGATTAGTCAGTCTACATGGTCTCTTAGGAGCTGACATGGAGAGTTTTTTCAAATCTCTTAACTAACACTCAGACAATAACCAACCTCATCAACACAAACAGGCTGTGTCACACATGGGTCGCCGTGATTTTGACATGTTCCATATCTTGTTGATCCTGGAACAACATTCCTGTCCGAAAAAGCAGTCCTAACCCTATCCCTACCCATAACTTATCCATAAAATCAGAGGGAAAAATGATACGGGAACAGAAGCACCTAACCTTAAACTTGACAGAAACTGTAAACTTGTCCCTTAAATCTGATTGGTCGATTGGAATGCTGTCCCAAGAACATGTTGTACTAGAAATCAGGTTTCACCATCACACATGTATCCCACTTTAGGAGTAGTGGAATAATAGTTGGAATTGTACTTTTTTTGAAAGAGATTATGAATTCTGAAAAATAATCCGAAAGACGCTTGCCAAAAAATAACCAAACTTGCTAGGAGGCTTTGGCCGAACCCAAGGCTCTCATAATCTGGTCTCTATATGTGTCCATGGATGTGCTGCTATTTAATAGAACAAAACACATTGTATGAAGCCATGGTGTGTTTCCTGAATACAGGATAAGGAATTTTCCTGGATTCCTACAGAGGATGCTCAGGAAGGAAGCTACACACTTCGCATGGCCATAACTCAATGTGCATATATCGAAGTGTTTACATTTTTCTCTCTAATATTACGTTTTTTTTTTTTTTTAAATCAGGTTTAAGAAAAATCTGCCATTGGCAAACTAACTGGCAACCATTACGACAATCCCAGCAGAGTATGATTCATATAAAGCTACTATTCCACCCGCCCAACAGACTACATCCACTTCCCTTCTTTCCTCTGAGTGCTACTTGGATTAGTTGTTTCCTCTGGTGAGTTCATCCTATTGTTCTCCAATATAGGGCTGTACTCCATTTAAAAGCAACCTACAGCCATGAAAAGGTGGATTTGTACATTACATGCAACTATGCAAAGTAAATAAGACACTTTACAATAAGGTTATTTTATTAAGAATTAGTTAATGTATTAACTAACATGAACTAACCATGAGCAATACATTTGTTACGGGTTTTTTTTTAAACCTTTGTTAACGTTAGTTAATAAAAATACAGCCGTTCATTGTTTGTTCATGCTAGTTCACAGTGCATTAACTAATGTTAACAAGATTTTAATAAAGTATTAGCAAATGTTGCCTACAAAAATACTAAGAACAACATTTTTTGCAGTGTGTTACCCAATGGCAAAGGCCATTAAAATGTAAAAATAGAGGATATGAGAATGCATTATTCAAGTTTAGGGTCAGTATGTATATATATACACACACACACACACACACTTTTTTCGAATAGTTTTGCAAGGATGCATTAAATTGATCAAAAGTGACAGTCAAATATTTATAGTGTTACAGAAAAATTTGAAGTTTCTTTCTGTTCAAAGAATCCTGACAAAAATGTATCATGGTTTCCAAATAAAATCATCAGCTACACAACTGTTTTCAACATTGATTATAATAAATGTTTCTTGTACACAAAATCAGCATATTTATTTTCACAAAAATATTGTTTTACTTTATCAATTAAATGTAGACTTAAAAGATCTTCCAAAACTTGTTTTAGTGCATTAACTAATGTTAACAATATTTTAATAAAGTATTAGCAAATGTTGACATTAACAAATGCTGTATAAGTGCAGTTCATTAATAGTTAATGTTAACTAATGTAGTTTACTAATGTTAACTAATAAACCTTATTGTAAAGTGCTAGCAAGTATATACCATGAAAGT